>NC_056728.1:993647833-993947833 GCF_019279795.1 Protopterus annectens
AACAAACTTAATTAAACATTGTATTAAAACTGGGATGGGTAATGCCACGGTGGTACAGCAGTAGCGTTGTTGGCTCACAGCAAGAGGTTTTCCTGTTTGATTCTCGTGTGGACTCTGCATGTCCTCCCCGTGGTCGAGTGGCCTCCGAAAGACATGCGTGAATAGGCATGCCTTCGTTGAAGGTTGGGTGTCGGGCTGGCAACTCAGCACCATAAAAATCTACTGCCAATCATTAGCGGACTGGAGTTCTGCTGTGGCGACCCCTAACCAGGAAAAGACAAATAACAACATTAAAACTGGGATGGGTAGAAGGTGAACTTAAAACAGTAAAGGGTGCCAGAATCATAGTGAGGATGTGAGAAAGATGCTGAAATGGGACTTCTTGAGAACTGAATGAATATTTGAATTGTTCTGATCACTAATTCAGATGTACCATAAGTTTTGGTAATGACTTCCAGAAACAGAATAATATATCAAAATCTGACATTTCTACCATTCCCTGAGTATGTTCATAGACAGGCTAGGCAAAGCAAGGCATTTCGCCACCCTAGATTTAATCAAGAGGTCCCAGCAGACTGCACCTAGCCTTGAAACTAAAGAAAAGACTACATCCTCATTCCTGAAAATCTCTTTCATTACAGTGATTCCCTCTTTGGACTTCCCAGAGTGCCTACCACCTTTCACAGGCTCAAGAATAGAGTGGTAAAATTTCATGACAGGTAATCAGCTGTATACCTGGATGATTTAATATTTTAGTCAGAGGGGAAAGAGAAAGACAGATAAAGAGAGCAACAGAGAATGCAGATGACTGTAAACTGGGCACACTTATAGAATTCCCCAACAATATCAACAAATTATAGAACGGACTGACACAAACCAAAGACTGGTGCCAGGGCCATGGACTGAAATTAAATGCAAAAAAAAAATGTTTCATTATCCCCTTTGGCAGAAAAGTAGCCCCTACTAGTTATGATACAAACAGCACCCCTCTAAGCACAAACACAATGGTGTGAGACTTGGGAATGCAGGTTGATAGCAAACTAAACTTCCATCACCATATGTCCACAGTGGTGAGGAAAGCCTTCTAGACTGCCCATCTCATAAATAAGGGCATCGCATCACAAACCAGGGAGGTCATTACTCCACTGTACTCAGTCCTTATCAGAGCACTGATTGAGTACAATGCCCCCTTCTGTATGCCCGTCACCAGATACCTGCAGCAACTGGAGAGACCGCAGAGGTTTCTAACCAACAGAATTCAGGACCTTCAAGACATGACCTACGTGGAAAGAATGAAAGCCCCATCACTGTACTCTGCAACATACAGGCTACTGAGAGGTGACCTGTGCTTAACCTACAGGGCAGTCTGTGACCCTGCCCTAATGGAAATGCTGCACATCTGCAAATCAAATGGGACAACAGTCACTCACTCCAGGGACCTCAGACTTGCCTGTGATATTAATAGAACTTGCACAAGAGACAGATATGTCTCCCAGAGATTGACACTCCTCTGAAATAAATTTCCAATTCATGTGAAGCAGAGCTCCTCAATTATTCTATTTAAGTGCAGCCTTGACAATTGGATGGGAAACTGTAAACTCACCCCAAGGGTGGCACTTATGGCCCTCGTGGACAAGGGCACTCAGTGCTGATCATAGTATCGCTCCGCAAAGAGCAACCTTCTAACTATGGTCAACTAAACTACTTGGAGTTTTTACATGACTAGGCTTTTAAAGGCCCAGAAGCCATTAGCCTAGTAACCTCCTTTGGACCTATGAACCTATAATTCATATTTAGTCAAAGTAAAAGCTGTGTAGAATTTTTAAGACAGGTGGGACTTATAGTTAGTTTTGCTAAGAGTAAGCTCTGTATGACAGAAGCTAGATACTTGGTATATGTGATTACATAGATAACACAGATGCTGTAAAGAGCTGTCTGATAACCAGTAATAAGTGCTAAGTAAAGGTATTCGTAGGACTAACAGATTATTCCAGGACAATTGTGTCCAACTTCGCATTAGGTGGACAGTATCAGCTAAGAAACATAATACACTCAGACCCTGTAATAGTCACCCTGACTTTGACAAAGTATTCTGGTCTAATGCCGTGCTCACCTGTGATTTATAAATACTATATGTAAATCAGGCAAGATCTCCACCATTTCCGAACACACTTGTCCTCAATGTTTAATACTACCATAAATAATTTTTGCTTACAATTTCAGTCAAAAATACTAACCTTTTATCCACCATCGGTGGGTTTTGGTGTTGTCACAAGTTACTTTCTTATTTACTGCAGCATTAAGCTCATTTCATTAGCTTTTCAGATGGGGTTCTGATCTAACAGTCACATTTAAAACTATATGAGTATATTTAGCTTGCGTTTTATCTTACACAATGTCTTTAGTTAGTGTTTATTTGTTTGTTTACTTGTTTATTTATTTATTGTTGTTGATCAGATTAGTCCAATAGGCATGGGCCTATTTCCACAGGTATTTTAAAATGGATATACATATTAAAAAGTAGCATAAAATTGGTTCTATGGCTGTGGGAAGACCACCAAGAGATAGAATCATTTTATGACATAAAGCTACATTGTGGGGAGTGTTAAAGAACAAGTTAAAACTAAGAATACATTTGGTTACATAAAAAAGGAAAACAATGAAAATGTTAAATGAATATATAAATATCTCAGTAGTTTTGGAATGAAAAAGATAGAAAAGTGTCAAGCAACTCAAAGTATGTAGTAATTTAACAAAGAGAAAATGGATGGTATGAAAGAAAAATATATGCTATGAAAGAGGAAAAGAGGCAGTTTTTATTTTCCCTTTTGTGAAAAGAAGAAAAAGAGGACACTGTATAGATGGAAAGGTTGAGAGACTGAAATAGGAAAATGGTATATAAGAAACCAGAGGATTATGTGTTTAGAAACAATATTTAAACTAAAAGTAGCAGCAGAAAGATAGGAAAAATGCCAGCAAGAATATTAAAAAGAGAGTTTGTGCAGTGGGCTGGCAGTGGACTACACCCCTTCACTTCTGAAAAGGGCACCCTCTCAAAATAGCCCCCTCCTCCGCATGAGTTGTATGCGGTTATCTTCCTGGTCTTTGCCAGAGTGTTAGCACTGGCCAGTGTGTCCCTTCTTCCCCATTGGGATATACATGTGGGCCAAAAAGAAAGAGTTAAGGAATACTAGAGGGAGATTTACAAACAACAGGAAGAGACAGAAGTCTCAGAAAGGAACCAAGGAGAGACATAATCTGGAAGATGAACAAAGAGACAAGTGGAGTAAAAACATGGAGAGGAGGAATGTGGAAGGTCCTATAAGAGGATTATAAGAGAATACAGGACACTGGCGAAACATCTGACAGTATACAGATGGCCAGGATAACAATGATACCTAAATGGAAAGTAAAAAGGAAGGACGAGGGAAGCTATATGTCCATCTCTTTGATTAATGCAGAGATCAAAAGTTTGACAAAGGAATGAGAAGGAAGATAAGGTGAAGTATTCAGAAAGTAATACAACAATGGCAAAATGGCTCCATGAAGGGAAGGAAGGCGAAAATGGGATCTGCTGAGATGTATGCACAGGGAAGAACAGAATCAGCAAGGGAACGGCAGGATTATGTTCTCTGACCTTCACAAAGCCTTTGATATGGTGAGGTGGGAATTGCTACAGGACATATTGCAGCAAAGGCAAGTAGGAGAAAACTTCATATATTGGATAGAGGCCACGTGTTCCGACCCAGAAACTGAATTACGCATAAATGGAGGAGTATCTCAGAAGACCAGGATAGACAGAGGAAATCATAACGGGGAGCCCACTATCCCTAGCCCAGTTCATGCTTGTGCTCAAGGAGTTGGCAATGAAAGACAGCCACAATTTAACAATGATGAAAAAAAGTCCTGTATAAAGTTTCATTTTATGTTATATGCGAATGATTGCTTGTTAATATCAAAGGATTTGAACACAACAATGGGAGCAAAAATGGAATGGTGGTGATTTGACTCCTTCTGCTGGGATCACAGTAAGAGAAATGTTAGAGGAAAATCTAGAGGAATGTGGCAAAAATGTAAGGGATAATCCACTGGGGGAAGTCTTGTGTACATTACTTGGGAGAATATAGCAAGGATGATGATACTACCAATAGCCCACGACCTACTCCAAAACATACAGACACACCCCAGGGACAAAAGGCTGCACTAACTGCAAAAACAGAAAGTGGACTGGGTGAATAAAGGCAGCAAAAACTAGTGTGCGACCTGCTGAACTACTGACACTGACAAAGAGCAAAATCCATAGTCTCACTCATTGAAGTATAACCCTCCCTACTCAGGGCTAGCTGTGCTTCTTCAGTTTAATGTGATAGTTCAACATGCAGAAAACCATATAGCAAGGAAACTCATCAAAATGCCTAAAGCATGACTGGGACTCTGTCAGCTGATGACCTACCATACAGTATAAGGAGGCAGCACAAGCACCAAAAAGTGACATAGATGCATGCACCCTGTCCCAGATACATATACAATCAGACATACACAGCTAATGTACACTGAGAAACACACACACACACACACACGCGCGCACACACGCGCACACACACACACACACACACACACACACACACACACACACACACACACACACACACACATACACACACACACACACACACACACACACACACACACACACACACACACACACACACACACACACACACACACACACATCTAGTGTTAACACATTCCTCATCCAAAATCAGCTCATCCCTATTAGCTAGTCTGTCAGAAAAATTCCTTATTTAATGAAACAGCTAACAGTCAGCAGCTTTGCCATGAATAAAATTGCTTTGTTCCTTGATATTTCTGAATTTTTGTTATTTGGAGTGCATTTGTCGTATATTGTAGCTTTGAAATGTAAATTACTTATCAATTATCACCCCATGATGATCAAGACAGAATTAACATATGCAATAATTAATTGTACTATAAGTAAATACCATACAATTTTGAAGATATTACTATCAAGAGCATTTAGATTATATGGAGTTTTGGCTCCAAAATGAATGACTTTTGATTTTTTAGCATTAAATTTCATTGCTCTTTTTTTACACAGGTCATTAGTGAGTCTAAGAAACTTGTAACCTACACTGATTATACAAAATAGGAAGTATAGAACCGATTTTTTGCATTATCTGCAAATTTACTACACCAAGTTTTAACACAAATTGGAATTTCTGACATAAAAGTATTGAAACATTGTGGTCCTGATACTGCCGCTGTGGGACACCAATTCTGGTATTCTTAGATATCATTAGTGAATTTCTGATTTTAAATTCCTTTGGTTCCTACCTGCAGTCTGTTGCCTGCCCATCTTATTATGCAGTCGTTGATGCTATTTTGTCTCATCATATATACGTTTCCCATTTGTGACACCCAGTCAGAATACTGTCAAATGAAATGGTTCATATCAAAGCCACAGCTATTTTTGTAAAGGAATATTCATAAATCTACTTTGTCACTGCAGATTTATGATAGGTCCTTAAACAACTAATGACTATACTTATTTATTGATGGCAGAAGTCAGTAAAAGCAGTTTTTTTACACAAAGTAGAGTCCACTGATTGTTGCAACTGTGGTAAAATACTTAAATATGCCTCATATCACATAAAACACTAGCACCAACTATTTATTTATTTAATTACTTCTTTACTTTTCTGTGATTGGGATGCTGAACTGCTACAGAAACCCTTTTCAGATGAGAACTGGGGGATAAGAGGTAATAGACAATGCAAGTAAGCTTAAGTTGCACACTTCAAATTATGTATTTAGTTATTTGTTTTTTTTTTTGACTGGGAAGAGTCCGACTGGGTAAAACCCATTTTCAGCAGATGCTCGAGGAGAAAAGCTCCACATTTAAGTTACACATGCTATACATTTATAATTCTAGGGTAAAACCTTTTATACGTGAGCTTATTTACATGACTTCTAAATATTTCTTACATAAATATGGCATTTTGACATAAAAAACAAGAGAGGAATTAACATAAATTGGCTAATTACCGAATAGAAAAATAAACAGTTAATGTATTTATAGCATAATCGCTGCAGAAAAAAAGTTAAACTGGGATGTTTTTGAGGTTAGTAATGAATTACAGACAGACAAGTAGTAATGTAGCTCAAAAACTGATGTTAGAGGTATGAAAGGAGAAATTATGGAAATGAGCAGGACGATAAAGGGACAGAGGAGGGATTGTAGTTAGTGGTGGTGTGAGAGAAGGATGAAGAGTAAGAGTTTAGGGAATTAGTGCAGTATGAGGAGGAACGATAAGGTACAAAAGATTGGGAAGCAAAATGGCTGTAAGAGTTGGATAAAGGTAATCTGAGTAAAGCTAGCCAGGTGAGCAGGAAGAACAGAGACATCTTTGGAACAGGTGTTGTTTAAGCAAAGTTTTGAAACTATTTAAATTTTCTATGTGTTTTAACTGTATAGGAATTTCATTCCAGACTTTTGACACATAATGGGAGTAGAGAGAGTCTCCAGCAGTGTTGAACATCTTATTGATAAATAACCAGAGTTTATTGATAGAACAAAGGTCTCTAGTGGGTGAATAGTACAGTAGAGTATTTTGTAATGATGGGCATTTACAAATAGTCCACAGGGATAAAGATCGGAAAGTCAGAAGTATCCAAAATCTAAATTCAACAGATAAGTAACATAGTGCTGTTATACACTGGCATGTTATGCTGTCAGCACACATGGTGTTATCAAGTATACATAATACAGTGCTATTATACACTGGCATATTATTCTATGCCAGCACACAGAGTGTTATTCGGTATAAATAACACAGTGCTGTTACACACCGGCATGTTATCCTATGCCAGCACACATGGTATTATCATGTATATTTAATACAGCACTTGAATGTTATGCTGTGCCAGCACACATGGTGTTATCAGGTATATGTAATACAGTGCTGTTATACACTAGCATGTTATGCTATGCTACCACACACAGTGCTGTCAGGATGTAAGCCTTACTGTACTGCTGTGCACATACCTTCAGTTATTGAACTGTCTACTATAGTACAGTACTAATGGTCACGCAGCACTTCTTTGTTTTGTGCCCTGCATTTAATTTTTTTCACTCAATAACAGCCCCTGTAGTTTCTGATTACACAATACAGACTGTTGCTGTACTTCAAACTATAACTATTGCAATATGCTTCTGTTGCACCATGGTCACTGTTGTGATATTGATTGCACAGTATTGCATGTTAACAACCTACAGCTCACTCACCATTTTTGATGCCATGCAGAAGCAAGGCATACATCACTATACTGCTGTCCATTGTAACGATATGTACCCAACACCAATGAGCATCATATATTACTAGGACATAAAGCAGTGCAACCTACCATTGACAATGTTTAGCCCCCAAACCACCATTGTCTACTGTTCACATTCTGGGCACAAGATGCTGTTATACTTCGCAATTTATGCCACTGTGTTGTACTCACCAAGTTCCTTTTGCATTATTCTTTTGTAGGGTTCACACAACTGCTTGGATGTGCACCCTATATTATTATGTTGAACTCCTCGCCCCTTACCCAAATGTCTTGTACGCTATGTACTTTTAAAACTTGATATTCTGTGCCGTGTGTGTTGTACATTCATTTCACTGAGTATGTAGTTCCTTCTGCTGTCACAGGTCACACAGCAGCCTTTAATCTACATAGAGATCAACCTGCTATTGGAATGAGCATCTAGCATGGGGACTTTTGTGCTGATGCTGATTAATGTGCTCTGCACTCTCTAAAGCATGCTGCACAAGTCATAGGTTCATAGGTTGGTACTAGGCTATCGGCCCTAGGGCCTATACAAGCCTAGCCAATTCCCTGGCTATTTCTTCTCACAATATTTACTTCCTTGGACCCCTGTCTAGCAGGGTAACTGATGTGATCCCTGGGTTGAATTTCCTATCTCCCGTCCAATCATCAAGGTTCCTTTTGAAGAGGGCCAAAGAGGCGCTCTGCTTGATATGTATGGGCAGTCTGTTCCAGAGTCTGGGGAGTCCCTGGGTCAGGAAACTATCCTTGCAGCATGTTTTGTTCATTGTGATGACAAGGTTTAGATCCCTGGAGTGTGTGTCTCTGAGGGATTAGCATTTCTTTAAGTGTAGCATGTCCAACAGCTCTGGGTTTGACATGGCCTTGTATGTTAATCAGAGATTGCCTCTAAGTGGACGATATGCGACAGAGTATAGGTGGAGTTTTTTTTAGATGGTCAGCATAGGGCATCTGCTTTAGGCCTGTGATTCTTTTAGTGAAGTATTTTTATGGCCTTTCCAATTGTTGCAGATGTCCTGAGAGGTACATACCAAACGGGGCGTTTTATTCTATAGTGGGTCTAATGAGGGATGAGTACAGTGGGACAATGACCTCCTTTTTTCTGGATGAAAAGCCCTTAGTGATGAGGTGTGCCACATAGAAGGATTTCCTGATTGTATTGGCGATGTGGTTATCAAAGGTGAGGCCACTGTCCACCTGTGTCCCTAAGTCTCTTATCACACCTTTGGTGTTTAGTGTACTGCCACCTATGTGGTAATTCATGGGTACATGTTTTTCCCAAAGGGGATAACTATACATTTCTTGGCATTGAGCTTGAGCCTATGGCTCTGGCACCAAGCATCTGTTTCTGTAAGGCCCTTTTGTAGAATATCCACATCATTTGGGGATTCAATAATGGCTCCCAGTTTGCAGTCATCTGCAAACTTTGTTAGCCAGAGTCCCTTAGTATTGGCCTGTACTTCAGAGAAGTAGATGCCAAACAAGAGTGGTCCCAGGACTGAACCCTGAGGTACTCCACTTGTCTGGAGCTGGATTTGGAGTCGGCTACTTTACAGTGTGGGTTCTGTCGGTAAGCCAGTTTGCAACCCATCGAGTGATGTAGGGATTAATGCCCAGCTTAGTAAGTTTATCTATGATTCCAGAGTGGGGGATGGTGTCCAAGTCCTTGGCGAGGTCCAGATAGGCTGTGTGGACCACATAAACCTTGTCCACGTCTTTGGAGACTGATTCAAAGAAGTCAGTCAGATTCAGGAGACAAGATCAGTCCTTCATGAACCCAAACTGGATGGGGTCCAGTGCTTGAAGGTTGCCAATGTCTTTGTTTATAAGTTCCATGATAATATGTTCCATGGCCTTGCAGATCAGGGTAGTTCCTAGGATCCAAGGTGGATCCCCCTTGTGGAGTGGGATAACTGTAGCTGTGCGCCACTCAGTGGGCACGAAGCCTGAAGTGAGGCTATGATTAAACATGACACTTAGGTGAGGTGCCAGTTCATTTTGTAGTTCATGTAGTACACAGCCTGGGATGTCAACTGGTCCCATGGATGCTGTATTCTTAGCTTTGAAGAGTGCGTTTTTTACCTGTGTGGCCATTATTACCTGAATGTGGCAACCTTTCGGTATTGAGATGGGCCTTTTCGAGGGTGAGAGGGGGGTGAAGTTAGCATTGAATCAATCTGCCAGGATATTAGCAATATCCCTGGGATCAGTATATTTAATGTCATTCTGTTGTAGCTCAGAGCAAATCTGAGCATTGTTATTTAGATTCTTGACATAGCTATAGAATGCCTTGTGATTTTCTTTGAAATCCTTGGCAATTTTATTTTCATAACTAGCTTTGGAGGATTTTATGAGGGATCTCTGTTTCTTACTGAGGCTGGTAAGGGAGTTTTTTGCATCCTGGGAATTTCCTCTTTTTGGCAACAGTTTTTTCCTTTTGTTGTAAAGTTTGTTTATGGCAAAGGACCACCAGATTGGCTTCCTTTTTTTGGAGGAGAGCATCTTGGTTCTATTGGTGATGGCAAGATTCATGCACGAGTGAATGTGCTCATATAGTGCCTTAGTGTAGGATTCAGCAGTCGAACTTTCAGTTCCCGTCTGTATGGGTGTCATGAAGTTTGTCACTTCTGACTTGAGTAGCATGAAGTTTGCTTTGAAGAAGTTTTTTATGGAGGTTTCCTTACTGAGGGGTGGGGGTGGGATACGGAAGTCAAGGGTGATTAGCTTATGGTCAGACCTGACCAACAAGGGGTTGACCATAGGTGTAGATCATCGATTTCCCATGTTGGTAATGACCAGGTCTAGGATATTGGAGCCCCTGGTGGAACTAAGGATTAGTTGATCCAGGGCATTGGAATTTATGAATTCCAAGAACTGTTGGGCAAATGTGTTGGTACATGAGTAGTTTTCCCAGTTAATGGCAGGGTAGTTGAAATCACCCAGTATTAGGGTGTTTGGTTGTATCTTAATATTTTCCAGTATGTTTAGAAAGGTGTAGTGAGAATCTTGGGGCATGGTGGGGGATCTGTAGCAAGCTGCAATTTGAGTTGCAGTCTTACCTAGTGTTAGTTGCACCTGGAGAATTTCAGGCGCATTGTGTTGGGCAACTTAGCCTGGTGTTGTAAATATCCTTGGTGAATATGGACACTCCTCCACCTTTAGCGTTTTGGTCCTGGTTTGGTGGCTGAAAAGTGTTGTAAGAGTTGTAGCCTGGTATTGCAGGGGTGCTGTGTGGAACCTTTAACCAGGTCTCAGTTACTGCACAGATATCAATATTCTCCATTTTTAGGAGTGCCTCGAGAGAGTGCAGTTTGAGGTTTAGACTTCTAGCATTGAGTAGCATTACCTTCAGATTTTGCATGCTTGTACCTGTTATGGTGGTGGTTTTGTCCTTTGAACTTAGCCTAAAAAAGGCACTATAGGGGTGACAAGAGCCTTAGCCAGTAACCTGAATCCCAGGGGCGACAGGTGCAGACCATTTCTGGCAAAGCATCGTGGTCTGTCGATCATGTTGTCCCAGGCAGACAGATACTGGATCCCCTTTGACACCAGAAGCTTAACCAATTGTTGAAGTCAATCATTTTGTCCTTATACTGTGGTATCATTCTGGGCGAAGGCAGGATGCTACTCAGGGCTAGGGTCATACCTGCCTGAGCCACATGATCTGAGAGCTCTTCCATGTCTCTTTTCATGTAGTCCAGGGTGGTACATCTTAAGTCATTCACTCCAACATGGACAATGACAGAGTAATATTTGTACTTGTTGTGGAGTGACTTGAGTGCATGCGCTATGTGGCAGATCCTGGCACATGAAAGGCAGCTGACTGTAATTTTCTCCTTGTTCAGCCTGGTGAGTGGGACATCAGTCTGCCTGACTATAGAGTCACCTATGACTAAAGTGTTGGGTACGTTGTTTTGACTTAGGGGCTGTTGTTGGGTGGCACACTGGTGTTGTGAGCTATGTGACGCTTTGGTTGTGATTGGTGTTTGTTTGCGTTTCAGCTTCAGAGGTCTTTGTTGCTTGGGCAGGTTACTGTTAAGGGGCTCCACATATGTGGGTTTAGTTTTGCTATGTGTGGGTGTTGGTGGTTTGGGTTTAGAAGGGCTATGTGTTGCTTGAGGTGTAGTGTGGGTGTTAACCTTCTCCTCTTGACTGTCTAGCACAATGTTTGGTGGACAGAGCTTTGCTTCCAGTTTGGCTATGTTAGTGCATCTCTTGTAGGTTGTAGTATTGGGTGGTAGGAGGAGATGGTTGTCTGTGTATGAGGCAATTGCTGCATTGCCCCAGTATGCCTAGATTCACCAGGTGGACAGGAGAATTCACCAGAAGCTGACCCCTGGACATGCCTGGTTTGGTGCTTTTTTTTTGTAAAGTTTGTTTGTGCCTTTCAGCTTTTCCCGGTTAGGGGTCGCCACAGTGGAACTCCGGTCCGCTAATGACTGGCAGTTGATTTTTACGTACCGGCTTGCCAGGCCTGACGCACAACCTTCAACGAAGGTACGCCCATTCACGCATGTCTCCACGCAGAAGACGATCTAGCTGAGAATCGAACCGGACAGCATCTTACTGTGAGGTGACAACACTACCGCAGCACCACCACCACGTAAAGTGCAAGAGCTATTTTCCCTTACCTTAGCCAGGTACTTTGCAATTATAGGATGTTTAGTGCCTATGATTAATTTCTCCTTATTAACAAGGAGAGTTGAGTTCTTGTATCAGTTTAAGACTTCCTAGTGCCTCCCAGCAGGTTTTAAAGCAGGTGCTAGTCACAGGAATGCTTAAAGGTAAGATGAAAAAAAAGTGTTTATCCTACACACTGCAGTGTGCACTAGAAGAGTTAGATGTGAAAGTAGGTAACTTAAGTTTTACCTGTCTAAAAAGTTAGGTTTTAGTGGAGAGTCACTATTTTTAAAACAGCAAGATAGAGTGAAAGGGGGTGGTCACTTTTGTATTCTGGTACTATGCAATACCGTAGGATAGCCAATAAATTTAAATAGTTGAAGGGGAGTGATTTCACAAAATGATAATTTTGTGCTTACTCGCACAAGCCAGTAAAAACAGAGAGGAAATGAGATACATGGTCAAAACAACATAAGGGGAAGGCAACTAGAAAGACAGTGGTGTTTTAGAACACTACAGTAACCGAGTGGGGAAAAAAAATCTACCTGACTCACAAGAGATAGCTGTGGTCTCTTTTCAAGTTTTAATATCCAGTTAAAAGCAGAATACAAGTCAAACACAAGGTAAATAAAACTAATCACAGTATTCAAAATAGAAAAAGGCAATAAAGTAATACAACAAATAATAAGCAAACTAACCTTTCCCTCACAGCAAAGTGTAGCAGAGTTTGGGTGAGCCTTTCTAGTAAAGCTCTGACATGTTTTATTTTACCCCTTAAATAGAAGGTTTAGTTCCTAGCTCCACCCCCTCAGTTTACAGATGATTAACCTTAACTGACCTGTTCCATTGACCTGTACTAATTTCTGCCTGACTCACAAGATACAGAGCTGTGGTCTCTTTTCAAGTTTTAGAATGCAGTTAAAAGCAGAGTACAAGTAAAACACAAGGTAAATAAAACAAATCACAGTATTCAGAATAGAAAAAGGCAATAAAGTAATACAACAAATAAAAAGAGAACTAACCTTTCCCCTCACAGTAAAGTGTAGCAGATTCTGGGTGAGCTTTTCTAGTAAAGCACTGAAATGCTTTATTTTACCCCTTAAAAAGAAGGTTTAGTTCCTAGCTCCACCCTCTCAGTTCATAGATGATTATCCTTAACTGAGCTGTTCTATTGACCTGTACTAATTTCTGCCTGACTCACAGGAGACAGAGCTGTGGTCTCTTTTCAAGTTTTAGTATGCAGTTAAAAGCAAAATACAAGTAAAACACAAGGTAAATAAAACAAATCACAGTATTCAAAATAGAAAAAGGCAATAAAGTAATACAACAAATAAAAAGTGAACTAACAAAGTGTAGCAGAGTCTAGGTGAGCCTTTCCAGTAAAGTCATTAACAAGCACTGTCTGCCAGCAGACTGTTGTTTTTCAAGCGCTATCTGCACTATCCTTTGTAATCAGCAGGACTGTAAATGTGGAGCACTTTAATTGCTCACAAAAGGATCTTTGTATAATATTTTCAAACCAAATCTCAGAAATATTTAGAAGAAATGTTGCATCTGACACAGATTACCATGTTGAATTAAGGGACACTGGTTCCTGGCTTGTAACAAAGATTTTAATGTATAAAAAGATCTTGCTAAAAGCAATAAAGGCCAAAAGTGATATTATTTTTAACAGAAATTAAAATAAACTGACAGAACAACTGGTGCACTCACTTCTGATATTATTTGACATCAGCCATGTAAAATGCACAATCTGATTATGAAAACTGGCTAATATGTATGACCTGTAGTGCCTCTGGTCCTAAGTCGTGACTAAGCCTTTGGCTAACGAAGTTCACAGATGACTGCAAACTAGGAGCCATAATCAAAACTCCTAAGAATGTGGATATCCTACAAAAGGGCCTCACTGAGCTAGATGCCTGGTGTCAAAGCCATGGCCTCAAGCACAATCCCAAAAAGTGCATTGTCATCCCCTTTAGTAAAAACTCTGTACCCATGAACTACCACATAGGCTGTAGTCTACTTAACACAGAAAGTGTGATAAGAGACCTTGGGACACAGGTGGGCAGTAGTCTCTCCTTTAATAATCACATCACCACAGTAGTCAGGACATCCTTCTACGTGGCACACCTTATCACAAAAGGTTTCTCATCCAGGAAAAAAGAGGTCATTGATCCCCTCTACTCATCACTCATTAGACCCATTATAGAGTACAATGTCCCTTTTGGTATGTACCTCACAAGACATCTACAACAACAACTGGAAAGGCCGCAGAAATACCTCACAAAGAGGATTACTGGCCTCAAACAGATGCCCTACGCAGACCATCTCAAAAAACTCCAGCTTTACTCCCGTTGCATATCGCCTACTCAGATGTGAACTCTGTCTAACATGCAAAGCTATATCAAACCCAGAGCTGTTGGACATGCTCCACTTAAAGAAATCCCAATCCCTCTGAGCTACATGCTCTAAGGACCTAAACCTTGTCACCACTCTAAACAGAACTTGCTGGAGGGATAGATTCCTGTCCCAGAGACTTCCCATACTCTGGAACAAACTACCTATCTATATCAAACAAAGCTCCTCATTAGCACTCTTCATAGAAAAATCTTGATGATTGGATTTGAAATAGGAAATTTACCACCGGGGATAACTTCTGTGGCTCTGCTCAAAAGGGGCACAGGAAAATAATTTTATTGGGTGGCGAAGGCCAGAGTACCTTTTTGGCTAGGCTTATATAGACCCTAGGGCCAATAGCCTAGTAACTACCTATGAACCTACAAACCTATGAAAACAAGTCTCCAGATCAGTTATTGGATCTGTTTAACAAATGAATAAGGAAGTTAAGAAGGGTGTGTGTGTGTGTGTGTGTGTGTGTGTGTGTGTGTGTGTGTGTGTGTGTGTGTGTGTGTGTGTGTATGTGTGTTGGCTCCACACATTCATAAAGGAAATGAATATTAATTGTACGGAAATAACATCAGGCCAGCAATTTGAGGTACAGTACAGTATAGTATAGTTGTTCTGTATAAAAATATGTGCGTGTGTGTCTGTGTGTGTTGTGTGTGTCTGTGTGTGTGTGTGTGTGTGTGTGTGTGTGTGTGTGTGTGTGTGTGCGTGTGTGTTTTAAAGTTTGCTATCAAACACAAACCATCAGCAAATGCTGTCAACAAGAGTTGAAGATCTAGGCTTATGGTAACATGGGTACAGTAAACAAAGGCAAGTGCACTGTGCAAACATATAGACTTTTTTGGTAAAATTACAATGTAATTAGAAAAAAGGGACTGAGGAGGAAAGCAGTGGCTTTTTCTGTGTTGATTGCATGATACTAATTAAGAAATTAAGAAAATTAAACCCATCTAAAGGCCGTAGGGGATGACGAAGCTACTGGCTCAGTAACAGGAAGATGACAATGAAGATAGGCAATCATTGCACAGCTGAGGTGTTGTCTCCATTATCTTTGTTGGTTCCCATTTATTCAGATTACACATAACTTAGTAGATATGCACACAAACATTTACACTTAATATACTGATGACATCAGCACAGGAGGAGCATTACTTCAAATAAAGAATGAAAGAATGTGTAAAAGTAGGACTAGATCATTTTTATTAACCAGGTAAACACATTATACACAATTGCATTTTTCCACTATTTGGTCAGATTCATGCACTAGGCAAATGGAGCAGTCAGTAATAACTTCACAACCTTAATTTTCTGTTGCTAAGCTACTTGGCATTCAATGATGAGCAATAAAACTTAATCTAGAACTAATCATAAGTTACATGAAACACTTGACTCCTGAAAAAGGAACATGAAAACTTATTACAGCTTGCTATACTCAACAAGTGAGGCCTGCAAAACCATAGAATGATCCGTTAAACATATCTGAAGTATGATACCCACAGTGATGTACTTGAAACAAGGCATATGGCATTTAAGAATGATAAAATTAAGAAATGTTTAATGCCATTGTTTAGTATCTTGATAAAATTAATTATAAATTATATCAGTTTTGACTACATGGAAATGGAAAGTATTCATTTCAAAACAGCTTCAAGTTATGGAATTGGCATTTGGGAACAGGAACATTTTGCAGGGCTTAAAAGAAGATTAGAGATGCAGGGAGGAGTTAGAAATATTTGGTAATGTGGCAAATTCTGTGAATGACTGATGCTTGTCTGTTGCTGTATGTGAGTAACTTTCTCACTTAATAGTATATCTGCCACTCAGGGCACAGAGAATATACAAGACTAGAAAGATAACAAACTGGTTCATAGGTTTATAGGTTTAGTTTGTCTAGGGGGAACATTTTCCAAACAGTAGTTGATACATGGTGTGAGATGAAAGTTATTTGTTCACAAAACATATCTAATGAAAGTTATTTGTTCACAAAACCTAAGTCTCATATGACAGCGTTGACTTTAATAGAGTATCATTTAAGAGCAAGATGCAGGGATGCTCTTGTTTCTGAAAGAGTAAAACACTGCATTTTTTTTGCATTTAGTTCACATATGTGTATTACACCCTCTTGAGTGTTATGAGTATCATCTGGAGAGTTAATGAAAGCACTGTTTGCAGTCATCAGCAGTCCTTGTTAAAAAGAGTTCCCTAATATCACTTTAGATGTCATTGAAGTATTTCTCCTTTAGCTAGACCCAGCTTTGCAGATGGCATCTGATTTGCCATTATCCACGCCTTGAGTTACCTTCCGAAATAAGTCTTCAATATTTACTAGATAGTGCCTTCCTTTTTGAAACCCCAGTTGGTAAGCCATTAAAAAGGTACTATTACATTAGGCTGAGTGAGTGGTACTCTGAGTTTACTGGAATATGGACCATAACAACACTTCTGAGAAGCAAGTCTGAAAAGAGCTGCAACATCAAAAAGCAATGATTAGCATCAATGAAAAAGAAAAATGCCTATCTGTTCTATGTTTTACTGGAGGAAAATCTTCCCATCTGTCTCTATTTTTTTTCTCTTACTCTCTCTGACACTCATTCTGTCCCTGTCATGCTTTATCTCTCTCTCTCTCACACACACACTGTCTCTCACCCTCTCTCCCTTCCTCTTTCTGACTGAACTATTCAGAATGGGAACCGAAAATATGGTTCCAACTCATTCAAAGACCCTGATAGGACTACCATGTAGATATTCAAGAAATCAGCCATTAACTCGAATAATCAAAAACATGCTGACATGGCCAAGCTAAACACAGAGTTTTGCACAGAAGGAAAATGTAGATAATTGAATATTGCTAGGTAGACCTGAAACATTACATAGTGAATATGAAATGTTAAAGAAAAGAAAATGCTATCAATAAATAAAGAGCTTATTCCTCTCTCTCTCTCTGTCTGTGTGTGTGTGTGTGTGTGTGTGTGTGTGTGTGTGTGTGTGTGTGTGTGTGTGTGTCATACCTCTCAACTTTTAGAGCAAGAAATCTGGACAAAGCCACAAATAATGGGGGACAAGGACCAAAAATAGGGACATTTTTTTTTAAATATTGCTGTTACAAACTTAGAGAATTAGGAGAATAACTGCTTTTGCATTAGCTTGAATTTTCTGAAGGATATGAAGTCTGAAACTCAAATGGCTTCCATTATTTTCTAACTTCAGTTCTCAAAGATTTGCCAGTGATTTGCGAGAAAACCATAATTTTATAAGAAAGTTACCAAGAATATGAAACAAAAATCTGAACATTCTGCGAAAATGTGTGTGTGTGTGTGTGTGTGTGTGTGTGTGTGTGTGTGTGTGTGTGTGTGTGTGTATAATATATATATACACACACACACCCTGAAAAACTGAGTTAACTGCACTATAACTAGTGTTACAGAAATGAGGCTATTGAGATACTCAACCTATTATATAAACAAATACAACTTAAAATGGAAGACTAGTCTTATTGGCACCAGCAAAATCTTATTTATGTTAGAGCTGTCTTACTTTAATATAAGTAATTACTTAGCATATACACACTGTAAATGAAATTTTAAGGTGGTTCTAATTAAAAAGGAAATAATTTTTCCCTTTTAAGTGAATCATTTAAACAAACCAGGATAAGGAAGGGAAAATGCTGAAAGGAAACATCTTGATTTATTTAAAATGTGGTCTTAGTGGGTGGTACCTCATTAGAGAAAACAGCCTGAAATGAGGGAACTTTAGAAAAAGTGAAGGTTGGATATTTTATCACTTGAGATTGAGGTTTATGAATCTGAATCCATTCCAAGTCAAAAAACCACTCTGGCCTAAAAGCACTCAGAACGAGACATGGGATACATTTTGGCAGCTGCAAAGTTCTCAAACACAGGAAAGAGCCAAATGAGTGTCAGAGCACGATGCTAAGTAACTTCATCATGGCTTGCATTCATCTGCCTTTAAGGCAGATATTTTAGTGGATGGCTGAGAAAAGGACATACTAAACTTGAATGAGTCAGCATTAAGTGCTCAACTGGTAGCTTGCTAGATTTCAAAGATAAAAGTAACAGAGCAGTTTGTGATACTGCTATGACATACTGTAGAGGTCTTCTTTATTTATACAGAAAAACACTGTATATTATCTGGAAAGAAATTCTTTAATTCAAGCCTTCATACTCCTGTCTCTAGTTACTAACCATTCAAACTAAATGAAATTTTCAACATGACTAATCTGCCTCCTGTTACATCCTTGGTTCTCCCATACTCTGATCTATGTTATTGTTGCATCATCCTAAAACTGCAACAATTAATTACTGTTTTCATACATTTTTGACTTAATCACTTTTTGTTTCCATTTTCATCTACCTTTCTACTGTAGCACATATGAACTCTACGTTGTAGTGCCTTCTATTTTGTATTAATCTGTGTGGAAATACTCAGAATAGTGTATTTGCATACTGCAATTTCCTTGAACAAGTCACCTCTCGGTTTGCATTTTTTTTGTTTTTCCAGTCTACAACATGCTATAGTCTGAATTCTGCCAGAAATATAGCATCACCCTTCAGTGTCACAAATTGTGGAGCTTCAAGGGTCATTTTGTGAAGTATTCATGTCACTGAACTATGAATAACACAAGAATCATGAATAACACAAGCCATATGTTTTAGGATTTTAGTCTTCATTTCTGTATGTTATGACTGTGTCTTTGGCCACCTGGCATAACTCTCAGCTATACCTGATTTTCCAGCATGTGACTGATTTTGCTTCATATTTTTGTCCAGTTCACTGTAAAATGTCTGAGTTTTCATTAAATTACTGGAGATATTAGTGAATAATGTCAGATATTAGTGAATCATAATTCTTTTTGCTCAGAAAATGCAAGCTGAGGCAAATCCTGTTTTGTTAAATGTATAAGCAATGCCTGCTTCCATATTCCTTAGTTATTTTTGGCTTTGTCCTTGATTCCTGAGTGAAAAAGTTGAGAAGTGTGCATCTGGATTTCTCCATAGAAAGTTGTAGAAAAAAATTACTACACACAACTTCTGTGACAAGCTAGAAATACTGTTTTGACTTAAACTTGCAGTTTACAGTCCCTGGTTAACTTCTACTGTGTTGTGGGCAGCCCATAATATCCCTGATCCTTGTTTATTCTTACCTTGTGCTCTATGGATGTACTGTAGTCAAGAAAATTCCCCAAACCAGTTAGTACCTGTTACTAAGGTTCATTTTCAACACGTACAGATGTCAAAACATTTAGAGGATCTTTAATGATCCATTTGGTCTCCAATTAGCTGAAGGGTAACAACTCATCTACTCTCTCCAATTTACAGCAGAATTTTACACAGTACAAAAGTCAATGTCATACTCATTGTCAACTTCTTGATTCTCACCAGTTGTTGAGACCTATTGTCACTTATGCAACGTTAAGCATCCTAAAGGGTTTAGTTTGGAAAAATCATTTTGTGTGCCTCTTTTGCATCTTCTTCATAATTGCTCCAGCTCCACCCCTCAAGAAAATTTTAGCTACAATGAATCTAGCACATAATGTATCACAGTGCTCTTTTTAACAGAGGTTTAGTATCCTTTACCAGCAGTCATCTTTTTAAATTATTGTTAAATTGCACTGTCTTCAGTACTTCTAAGTATTGATTTTGAAAGGTGTATTACAGTTTGAGTATGAGCACAGTTTCAGTCTATTTCATTTATAAAGTTAAAAATGCACATGCACAAGTGGAAACACACACACACACACACACACACACACACACACACACACACACACACACACACACACACACTTACTTTCTGGAAGGAGACAAGAAACATTACAGTCCTTTCATGTTTCACAAATCATGTTGCAGGCATATTAAGAGAGCATCAAACAATAGAAGATGCTATTATACACAAGTAATTACGTGGGACCTTTAATCTGAAGAATTAAAATTATGTGTGGATATTGGGATTCCCAGGGTTATTACGAAATATAGGATATGGCACTACCATGCAACACAAAACCAGTAGTTTTTGTTTTAATGCTATCGACTATATTTTGGTGAGTCTTGCAGTTCTTCACTTGGAATTAGACAACATCATTTAGTTTACCTGTTATGCGGTGGTGGTGCTGCGGTAGCGTTGTTGCCTCACAGTTAGATGTTGCCCGTTCGATTCTCAGTTAGAAAGTCTTCTGGGCAGCGACATACGTGAATGGGCGTTCTTTCGTTGAAGGTTGTGCGTTAGGCCCGGCAAGCCAGTACATAAATATCTGCTGCCAATCATTAGCGGACCGGAGTTCTGCTGTGGCGACCCCTAACCGGGAAAAGACACAACAACATTCGGTTTTCCTTACACCAAAGATTTTCTGAGGCACAGATCTCCTCAAGAAGCATGGTTTGGCTCTCATAAATAAAGTGACTTTGATTTATGAAAACATTCTTTATGCACAAGAGGAGCTGAAGAATGTATAACATTAGAAGAGCAGTTTTCAGTACAAGGACATTTCCTGCCTTTTGAATTTGAATTCTTGCACCCCTACAGTACCATCCAGACACTACCATAGCTTATTAGGAGAAAGGTATAAAAATATGTTTTTTGTAAATTCTATGACAGGCTATGGAATGCCATGATAATATGCAACAAGGACGAAATGCTTTGGTAAAAACTTCATGAACGGGCAGATGTAAATGCTGGTACTGGTCAAGTGAGGTTATACATAGATTACACTGCAGGAGTTGAGGTAGCAGGTCATATGACAAGTAATGAGAAGTGACATTCTCCAGCTGTCCCTGTCTTGTCTCCTATGCTTACACTGGCCAGATTTCCTTTGGAGTCAGGGTTTATGCCACATTTACATGTCAAAAATCATTCTGTATTAATAAAATGGTGGAATGAGATGAATATCTATCTCTGTTTGCCAGCCTTCTCCTGCATGTGACAGAGTAAGCTGCTGAAGGCCTACCCTCCACCTGTTATGTCTCAGTATATCAACAGGAGGTGACATGGCAAGCAGTTCTCTCCAGGACAGCCAGCACTCTGAATGTTATGGAGGTGGGATGCACAGTCAGTCTAGGAATAAGCATTGTCTTCAAGTGCCAAATGAGGGGCTACGCTAGATGTGATCAGCAGAATTATAATTGCACATGTTTCCACAAAAGTGTATGTGACAGAATGGAGTAACAGTCTGATGACCTACAGTGCTGCTGACAGTTTATATGTGATGGTGCTGGTTTTATCTGGGCACTGCTGTCACCAAATAATATGCAAGGGGTGATTGGCCTTAAGAATGTACAATTAATTCACAATGTTATGTTTAGTAATAACCAGAACCTACAACACCCAAATAAGCTTTACACTATATGGTTTATAGATCAATATTATAAGCACTGCCCTTCTGTGGTTTCACTGAGCCAGAGCCTTCTAGTGTAATTATACAACAAGAACTGAATCTTGACCAACATTATTTTTCACCTTATAAAAACCTAGCCACACTAAGATCAGCTAATAAACTCTTATTTTCAAAATGCTCGGGAAAAAATGGAATCAACTAACTACGGAAGAAAATAACAAACCTAACTCTACATCCTTTTCAAAAGACATATCAAAGAACATCTCAAAACTCAATGGCTATGTCCTTGTACTAATCCTGACTGAAATTATTCCTTAACTACTCCCAACTTCCTATAAAACTAATTTTTACTGTAGACAGATTTAACTTTGAGTTTGTCTTAAACATTTTTCTTTCTTTTTCTAGCACATCTTGAATTTTGTTTAGTATCTAACTGTAGAATGTTGCTTACCTTGTGATTTATATTGCTAACCAACTATTTTTCTGAAAGATTATGGTTCTGCTTTTTTGGTTTATTGTGTGTTTTCTCTAAATTCATACAAATGTCCACCTATGTATGTATTGTATGATGCTTATTATGATTTATTGTTAATTATTGTTTTACTTCCTCTACTGAAAACGGATAATTGTCCAGCTTGACTAGCCCGGTCACCAAATGTAAAATAAATAAATAAAAAAACACAAATACATTCACACAATATTTTGCAAGATGATTAAATGATATCACTCGAAAATCAACACTGTTTCTTCACCGTTATGGCAACCAGGCAGCAGCAAGAGAGACAGACCACACTAATATATCAAAACAGTTATTGTTTCTCCTAAAAATAAGCCGACCGTTAAATATTTGCAGTGGCACAATAACTTGAGCAGGTACTCTTGGAAATGTAAAAGCCAAGAGTGTTTAGTGCACCTTTCCAATGCACACACTCTTAATTTAATAATAAATAACCAGCTGCAAACATTTGAAAATGAATAACAAAACTCTTTAGCTGAAATAAATAAAATTAATCATTGCACTTTGTAGAGTAAAATATACAAGTAGATTTAAACTTGAACAAAGAAAATGTCCAATAAATGTGTTTAAACACATAGATGGGACAAAGAAGACTTCTAAGATCTTATCTGTGCTTGTCTTAACCAATAATGAAATATATAGAGTACATTTCTATTTCCAAGGCAAGATAGCATCCACTCTGAGCTCTGTTCAAAAAATGCAATCTATTAACACAGTCCAGAAGTAAGATAGTGCCTGGCTAATAGTCCTTGTTGAGACTTAAAAGGGCATAATGCAGTGCTTCCAATATGTAAATAAGATAAGCCATCTAGACATTACAAATATCTCAAAATGTAGGAATTTGATTTAGTTTCAGTTTCAACAATTTTTCCCCTTACCTCTCAAAGCAATTTTACTGTCAGTAACATTGCATGTTCCATTCTATACATTTTGTACATTTTACATGTAGCAAGATTAACAGCCACAGTTTCTGTTAAAGTGTAATTACATCTACTGTAGCATAATCCATGTTCCACATTTGTCCCATTTGTATACCTAAGGAAGTTTTGTTCTGATGCTACCAAAACAAAGAAGTTTGGTGAGACTATGGAATTAGCACTTGCATTTTTTACACCCTTGTTGTCATATGCTTAGTATTTTGCCCACTGACTCTATAACCACTTCAAGGGATTATGATCTCTAACTATTTAAGTTTCTACCCTGTAGGTTGGGTTGAATCTTTTGAAGACACCAACATTTTCTACTTTATAGGTTAGGTTGAATCTGTTGACAAACACCATTCTGTTCTCAAACACTTCTCTGTATATATATATATATATATATATATATATATATATATATATATATATAGAGCTGATGAATATGAATCTTTGCATCATAGATGTCTGTCTGCCTCTGTAATACATTACTGGTAGTTGTTCTCTTTTTGAAGTGACCTGGCTAAGTACAGACCCCAGTCCATAGTTTGAAATATATAGCTGAACTATAAACTCCTGCCTATGATCAAGAATAGCTAGAAATCGTGGCTCAGTCATCACCTACCTGAGTTTTTGGAAAGCCTGTTCACAAGCAAGTGTCTAGATAAATTCATCTAGCCTACTTTTGGGGTAAGGTCCAAAAGAGATGGTACTGTAATTAGGGAAAAAGTTTCTTTCCTAAGGGCTGGTCTTAATGGCTTTAGGTAACTAGAATAAGCCATGCTTACAGAGTACCCACTTTGGCAAGTTCTACTCAAATTCTGCCATTATCCACGCAATGACCAATGTATATTGCTTGTAGTATTCTTCCCTGATATTTCTTTGCCATAACAGTTAACCTTACCTTTTTTAATCTGTTCAGCACAGTTATGACATGTTGCATATGTTTCGGTCAGGACTAATGAAAAAGTGCAGGGTCATTTATGTAACAAGAGCATAGTCGCCAGCTCCTGCTAGGATGTGATCCACCAGATCTGGAAAGTTGCTGGAGTATTCTTCATCTCAAAGGCATTTCTGTGAATTCGTACAGTTCAAATATGCTAACAAATGTTGACCTCTCTCTCTCAGTGTTGGTGTCTAGAGGACCTGCCAGTAACCTTTTCTCAGGTCAGTAATAATTAGGCACTTAATCTCGCATCATTGGTGTAATGCTTTACCAGTTCTGTGCATGGGGTATACACCTGCTTGTGTGGGACTATTTAGTCTCCTATAGTCTACAGAAAACCTGTTGTTCTCATCCCTTTTTGGCATAGCACTACCTGTGAGAGACAGGTATTGTTGGATTCCTGGATTACTACCATTTTCAATGTTTACTGCAGTTCCTTTTTCATAGTTTACTTGAATTGTTCAGGCACACTGTAAGAAGATTGTTTCATTCCTTTTCTGTTCTTGTGTCCATCCTGTATTCTATGAGTTGGATAAATCCAGGCTTGGCAGGGAACATATCCCCAGATACTCATATCACTGCATTGATTCCCTGAGCCTGCAAAGGAGATAACTCCTCTGTGAAGATATGGCCTCATCTATAGAGGTGGCACCAGTGATGTGACATCATCTTTAAATTGACATGTATAATCAGGATATGTTTAACACTAAGCAGCATATAACCAAATATGCACAATATATCAACTTTAAAAAATGCAAATAAAATAAATGAAACTTTGAAAATGCTAGTATTACTGGATGGTTAGTCTTATTGGTAACTGTAGCAAAAATACAAATCCACACATTTTGAGCCACACTAAGGAGATCTTCCACCAGATCCTGTCTGATTCTTCTTGTAACCCACTGTGAAACTAATTAAAGATTTTCTTCCAATAATCATTTTTATTGTTTTGCCAAACCATTATACATTTCACACACTATTTACATTATGTACAATATTGCTTCCAATGTTTTAGTTCCATTTTGAATTTCCCTATAATACATTAAGAATAAATATCATTTTAACCAAGTACAGGAAATTAAAATCACAAAAAATTAAACATAAAAGCATCTACAATAAACAATTATAAACCAACTCAAGCCAATAATTTGTATTATTTCTACATTTTCTATCTAATCCAAGAATGTGTTGGTACACATACAGAATGTCCTGACGGAAAGTGGATAGGAACCGCTACGCCAAAATAATATTAAAGATTTGTTCCCAAATTTTTATGCTGTTTATACTTTTCTTATTATTTCTAATTAACAATTTGCGCTAATATATGCTTAATCGCTGACAGCCTGAAATTTTGCCACGACACCTGTGCTGGGTTCAACCAATTTGTGGCTATATATAATTTCATTAGTAAACTAATATTCATAATTACAATCTTTTTTGTTTTGTCCAAATTCTCCAGTGGAATATGTAAAATCAGAAATTCCCAGGAGAGTGTTGAGTTTTGGTAACCCATTTTTTGTAGTTGTAACTTTAAAGAATTCCATAATTTAGAAATGCACTTGCAACTCCAGAACATGTGTAACAGGTCTGCTGTCTGATCTACACACTGTGGACATTTAGGTGACTTTTTTTAATCAAATTTATGAAGTGTAAGATGGGTATAATATGTATTGTTAAATATCATCAATTGAGTAAAGACCAGTTTTTGAAGTGATACGGATTTTAATGTTAAGTTAAACGCCTCTACTATTTTACTGTCGCCTAGGGATGGCAATTTCTCTCTCCAGTATTTGGATAACAGAATATGATTATTATATTTTCTCTCTTTTGCCATTTTATATGCTGAGGATATATATTTTCTATCTTGTTGCAATGCTTCCCACAGATGACCTGAAATAACTAGTTCCTCTTTTTTATTTCAGAACTGGTAAAATAATTTATGGCCAAATCTTTTAACTGCCTCATTATAATTAAATAAGAGATGGGAAGATTCATCTCTTTTAAGATATCATGTACCGCTACTCCTAGGAAGGTATAAATCCCTTACAGTTAATTCCTTAATAAATGGATATTTCTTTAAGTCTATCAGTTGATTACCAATAGTTATATTAGGATTTCCATCAAATGGTTGAAACATCATCATATATTTTAAAAGGTTCAAGGAGGCAAACAGAGTTTGAGTCGCCACTGCCCATACCTTGATGTGTTCCATTAACTCATATTTACTCAATGTTTTATATTCAAAAATGGTACAGCTTTAACATTAATTCTCTTCCCTTTTATATGTTTATAATTTAGCAGTACCCATTTGGGTATCCATTTTCTATTTTCACTATCCAAGTAAGACACCCTTAAAATCCTATTGGCCTGAATCACTGTATAATACATCTCAAAATCTGGTAAATCCAACCCCCCCCCTCATTTTAGGAGCCATCAGTTTTTCATAGGATATTCTCGTTTTTCTGGGTTCCCACAGAAATTTCCCCAGTCCTATCTGAAATTGCTTGAAAAAGGATTTCGTGATTTTAAGTTGTGCTGCTCTAAAAATATATAGCATTCTGGGGAGAACGTTCATTTTATTATCGCTGCTCTTGCCATCATCGGTAGCTTCAACTTACTCCATCTTTTCAAATCCATTGTTATTCGGTCTCCAGTTGCCTTAATATTGTTGATAAAAATTCTCTATTTTCAGTTGAAAAGTCAATCCCCAAATATTTTATTCTTTCTTCTGTCCTTATTCGTCCTATCAATGGTAGCATTGAAAAAGGTGTAGGTGTCTTTAGAGGGAATATTTTGTTTTTTAAAATTTAGTTTGTAATTAGCAATTTTCTCAAAGGTTTGTATTGCTGTTAGTATTTTTTCTGTATCTGACACCGGTGTGGTACTGTATATATTTAAATCATCTGCAAAAGCAGCCATCCTAACCTTTATCCCAAGAAGTACAGGAGAATTATAAAAAACTTTTTGTTTCATATGAAGAAATAAAGGTTCCAAATACAGATTAAACAGTATGGGAGACAATGGGCACCCCTGTCGAGTTCCATTTTTAATTTGAATCCTTTTGGAACATTCATGATTTATATATAAACTAGTGTATGCATTCTTGTATACATTTCTTAACATAGAAATAAAAAGGTGAGGTATATTGAAATATGATAATGTTTCAAATAAATAAGCCAAATTAACTCTATCGAATGCTTTTTGAGCATCAATTATTAAAGCATATATGTTCATATTTTTATACTTTGCATAAGATATTAAAGTATGAAGAGTTAATGTATTGTCTGTAGTCTGTTTCCCATCTATAAACCCCGCCTGTTCTTCTGATATTATCAAGTTTATTATTTTTTTTAATCTACTAGCTAGAATAGATGTCATGATTTTCATATCAATATTCAACAATGATATGGGCCTATAATTGTCTGGATTTTTGGGATCACTATTCTCTTTCAATAACAGAATTGTTCTTGAGGCATTAAAAACTAATTAAAGATTTTCTATTATGACTTCATCATATGCTGCTGTGATGGTGTTATGTGCACCCATACCTACCCCATCAGTTCCCTAAACTTAGTCTTCAAAGGCAGCACATAATTCATAACAGTCTCCTTGTGGGGATTGCATTCACCCTACTACTCATTATGAATTAGGTATAGAGACTGACTCAACTATCACTATAAAACAGCTCAAATGGTGAAAATGTGCAAATTATTTAAGTACCTTTCTTTAAGCACAGACAAGATGGGATAGTTATTTGTTCCAGTCCTGTTAAACTGTTTGCAAATGTTCTCAGAATGGCCTTAATTGTAGAGTTATCTCTCTCTCTGTCTCTCTGCCAAACCATTTGTTTGAGGGTAGTGACAAGTGGTTTCAACTGCTTATCCCTCAGCACATTCCCAACTAGATTAGAAAGCCTGGCATGAAAACAGTCTATCCATCAGGAGTTCCTGAAGGAAATCCAATCTGCTGAACATTTTTAACAGAGCAATTTCTATCTCTTCTGCCCAGTAAATGATATAATGCCACCACTTCTGGTTACATTGTGGCACAGTCTACCACTAACTTGATATGTTGTACTGTGGTACTTGGGATATTAACAGATTGCAGTATTTATGACAACTCTCTGGAACATATCCTTGCTAATAGGCAATGGCTGCAAAGCATTCTTAGTTTTATCTCCTGCCTTTCTAACATTTTGACAGTACTCACGTCTCCTTACTTGTCAGCCTATAACAATTTTGCATAAGCCTTTATTTTCTATGCATTGTTTTGTCCAAAAAGTCTGAAGAAGTAATATCATCACCTATGGCCACAACAGGAACAGCAATATGGAAAGTCCTCCAGACTACCAAGTGCTGTGTCACTTCTTCCTGTAGCCATCCATCTACTTTCTGTAAAGCAAACCCTTGTTCCAGTATACAGAATCCCCCTGCAATGTGTATCAGTCATCTTACTTAGTGCATGCATTGACTTACCCAACGACAAGGGAGTTAAAATCCTCATTCACTTCCCCTGGTCAATGTGGTGCTGATTACATACATGTTCAGACTTGATCAGTTTAATGCTGATTACACACACTTTCAAATGTCAAAAAACACTAGCAAAGTCATTCCTGAGGAAACAATTTATTGCTGACCTTGTTATCCATGCCTCCAGTTTTAATCCCTGTTACTCACACACTTTAAATTAAGGGTTAAAATCTCTTTCTTGTGCTGATAATCACTCATTCTCCCTTTAATTGCAATTCTACTCCATTTTTCTTACTCTTTTGGCCTTGTCTAACCTTAAGCTGTTTCATTCTCTCAGCTTCCCCAACCTGTACCAGTTTCATTTCAAGCTACATTCTAAAGTGATCTGAGAATGGAAAGAAATAGTTTGCTGAATCCTTTGTACCAACAGCCATTACCAGGCTATCCTCTTATTCAGTGCAGGGAATGAATCTTAGGTGCATCCAAGATGGTTATCATCTCATCTTTGGTCATACCAGAAGGCTGGATTCCTTTCAAATTCCCTTCAGTTTACATTCTTTAGTCAGTTGTGATGCTAATATTTTTCACACTTCGCATAAAACATTTTTGCACATTTCCTAATTTCTCTGTCTCAAAAAATAAAATAACTGCTGTACAAGGTCTACTGCTATATAATTACCTAGTGCTTGCAAGGGTACACAATATCAGGTGGCATGGCTATTTTGAAGGCTATATGGGTTACTTAGTTTTTTTCTCAATATATACACACACTGCTGTTAACCAAATTATATGTGACAGAGAGGAGGAGCTACAGTCTCACATTCCACACCTCTGCTGCAGATTTATATGTGATGGTACCATTAACACTAATAGTATACAAGAGAAAAGAAGAAATTGGGCTTAAGCGTTTGGTAAATGTACACTGCTACCTTGGGTAATAGTAAATGCACTCCAGATCAATATATGTTTTACACTGAATGGCTACAAATCATAGCTTAATCACTGGATTTCACCCACATTCGAATGAGTCCAGGAGCCTTCAGTGCTGAATTGCCAACAGTAATTTAAAAGTGATCAAAATGATGTATATATACACACACACACACACACACACACACACACACACACACACACACACACACACACACACACACACACACACACACACACACACACACACACACGCATATATACATACATATGGGATCAAGACACATGCTCGACTAGCATATGTCTGAATCACAAAACATTGAACACACATACACGATAGCGCTTAACATCGACAAGCGCTTCCATGCATGTGTGCCTGTTTTGTAGATCAGACTACAGTGTGGGCAAGGGAAAATTCCCTTTTCCCCACTGTAGTGCGATCTTGGAGTGAGAATAATAAAGTAGGGGGATGTG
This sequence comes from Protopterus annectens, assembly GCF_019279795.1. Classification (NCBI taxonomy): domain Eukaryota; kingdom Metazoa; phylum Chordata; order Ceratodontiformes; family Protopteridae; genus Protopterus; species Protopterus annectens. The sequence continues at coordinate 993,677,817 of NC_056728.1, forward strand.
GGGGGTGCAGAAGTGTAGATTTTTTTTTTGAACTACACATAGACAGAAGTGCTTTTTCGATGTTAAGCGCTTTCTTGTATGTGTGTTCGATGTTTTGTGATTCGGACTTCTGCTAGTCGAGCATGTGTCCTAGACCCATATATATATATATATATATATATATATATATATATATATATATATATATATATATATATATATATATATCTTTGTGTTTTTGTGGTAAGACGTTATCTGTTAATTTACTGCACGGCAACATATCCTATTTACTTCTATCACATAAATTTCTGTTAATAGTCTTGATTACTGTGTTCATCTGCTTTATCAGACTTTTACAATTTTGGGTCTTATTGAATTTCTGTAATCTATTTCTTTTACTGAACTTAATATGTCCATTCATCTCTATTACATCCATCTTCTCCTGAATACCTCATTTTTTTCTTCACACTAGCCTATATTGCCCATATAAAAAGAAACACTTCACAATATTTTTCTCAGTTTATAGTAAATCCAGTTTATTTTTACATTCGTTTGTGTTTATATCACTTTTAATGCAGCAGGCAAATTATTCCAATAACTAGCTACTTTTTCCGAGAACCTAAGTTTTTGATTTTTGTTTAAAGTTCTTGTCAATCTAAATCATTTCCTACCAGAAAAATGAAAACCAAGATAGTCAAATAGCCATCCTACAGGCACTGTTTATCATCAATAAATCAGCACTATAGTCTACAATAAGAAAGTAAAAACAGATTTATTTCTGTAACTTGGGTCCATAGTCTAGTCATTGAATTTCTTAATTGCTTGTATGGATTTCAGCTGACTATATTTTAATTTTTGTTGTTTAGTATGACTATTCTAAATGAGATCACTTATGGACATTAGGAATTGCTGGTGAATGCTATAGCTTGCAGTTTATGTGAGGTGAATTTTGTATATTATACATTGAAGACTGGATTCTATAAGAGGAATTGCATAACTTATGCACTCTGTAGACCACATTCCTTAGAGAGGGTATTTGTGAGAACTGGGTGGGCATGCAACAGTACCATTAAGGTATGTAGGGGATTACATTATATCTCATGTCTATTATATGCTTGAACAGAAATTGGATACTATCATCCATTTCCCAAAAATTATTTAACACCATCTCTACACATACCACTTCTCAACTGCCAGGATAATTTTATTGTACACCTGTTAACACCTCTATAATAAGAAAGCAACTACACAAACTAAAACATATTACCTTAGCTTCTGGCTTATTGCCTGCAGACTACCTTCAGTTTGCCACTGAAAACATAACTTATCCAGTATCTATTCTAATTAAAAATCTATCACTGATCTCTATGTACTTCTTCTATGGTATATAATACCTATTTTCAAAGGTAGTACTCAAAACAACCTTTCCAGCTTTAGACCAACAGCCATTTTATCACTCTGCATCAGAATACTACAAAAATACATCCAAATGAAACTATAACAACACCTCAAAGAGAAAAAAAACTTGTTAGCCAGAAAACAGCATGGCTCTCATCCTGAGCACTGCACTAAAACTGATTGCTAATCTTTCATAGATAAAGTAAGACAACAGAAAAATGACAGCCCCCACAGTGCCACACTGTTTCTTAAACTATTCAAAAACTCTGATGCAGTTTCTTGCTCAGTCCTATAAAATGGATATAAGCATTGACAGATTGACTTGGTTCAAAAGCTATCACTCTCACTGTTGCCAAGCAATCAAAAGATATCAAACTTTCTCTGATTTTTCTGCTATTAATTTAGGATTACCTCAAAGATCAATGCTTGGTCTTATACTCTACTATCTTTATTAACAAGATGTACAGCAATTTCCAGTACACCTCTAATACAAATGATTCTACCCTCATCATCTCTGCCAACTCACTGAACAATCTACAACATGAAATGGAGATAGACCTCCACCAGACTGAGTAATGGAACATTAAATCCCAACTCATTCTTAACCCTAATAAAACAACATTCTTACTGTCTGTGTATCTTCTTCCTAAACAAATCTCCTGTTTAGCAGGTTAGCCATTGTAAACTCCTTGGCGTAAGTTTAGACATTTCAACAAATATAGTATTTGAATCAATTAAAAAACACTTAAGGCCTTAAACAATAACAAAAATGTTTATTTCACCATGACTGGCTTAGCACTTTGCCCTGCAAGTTAACAATGAGCTTTATCAAAACCGCAAACCAATGTAGTGTAAATACTATTTTACAATCATGCGATCAAAAGTTAACTAATCAATTAAAGCTCAATCAAAAATATGAACATCAACTTACTTATATATATATATACTTGAATAAATCTTAATATAAGAAATTGTCACACATAATATGCATTATATCTAAGAATAGCAACAATAATAACATTTTGTTAATGCCAGGATAAGTGGAGGCATCAAATTTTAACTGCTTTTTCAATCAGAGCCTTCCAGGGCCCTGCTCTCTTAGTTGTGTCAACTTTAAAGAGAATAAAAAAAACACAACCTTTGAAACTGGAACAGTTGTTTACATGCTTGTAAAGAACACTATTCTAATTTTTCTTTTTAATATCTACATAGTGCTTATAACGTCTCTTCTTTAATGGACACTCCATTTTTCCAACATAGTAAGAGTCACATGACGCACATTGGGCCATGTACTTTACAGCTTTGGTGTTACAATCAGATTTACCATTGCAGGAAATAACTCTATGATAATTCTTAACTGTAGTAGAACATAAATCAGGTATGAATCTGCACTAACTACAAATACAGTGCCTCAGCAAAATTAAGCAACTCAGTTCATTCATGTTACGTGTAAAGTTTCAGCAGCAACAATTCAACTATAGGCAGTTCCAGTATTCTATAAATCATTCTCAGAATGTAGTTAATAGCTAATCAATCAAATGGATCTGGTTATACATAAGATGTCTAATGTATTTTACACCCCATGTTTGCTCATTGATGACCCTAATCTTTTGGCTAGATGGCTGTCCAGTTTGTTTACCATAATATGAAAATTCCGCCAAATCCAAATTTAAGTCCTCATTTTGACTTAGTAAGCAGATATTTTTTCCTAGAGGCCTGGCTAGTGGTAGTCACTGTAGCATGTGCTGCAATATAGGGAAGGACAGAAACTGATGATAATGTCTTGTGACCCAGGAGGTCCAGTATATTCAGTGATCTTTCTAGGTGGGAGTTGAAGTGAATAGAGAGACCATACAGAATGTTCATGTCCTAAAGTCACAGTGCAGGGTTCCTGGTAAGTGACATTGACCTTCATCCAAAAAGTACTGAGAAGGCTCTTCTCATGACTTTTTGATGACATTATGAGCAATACAGAGCAGGACATACAGATGCAGTGTTGAGAAGCAGTTGACATTGCTAATCCTCCACGTGCATAACGGTAGTATAATGAAATAGTTTGGTTATTAATGTATATGCACCATAACTTTTAACCCAGCTATGAGGTATTGCCATTAAAATCCCGTCGTAAGAATCTCACTGGGAAGTATAGCTTAATAAAAATTGGGATTCATTCCTTCAGGGATTTGTGTAAGTGGTACTGTTTTACAAGCAATGCTACTTTCCCTCTACTAAGCAATAATGACATCTGTTTAATTCAAGACATATAGGCTAGTATTTATAGTCAAATTATATACTACACAAAATGATATTTTGTCAAAATTGAGGGTACACAATTTGCTACCAATTTGCAGAAGCAGCTAGAGCTAAAAGCAACAAAAAGGCACTAGAATAAGGATATGCAAATGTCCATATAATAACATGCAAATGAAGAAACACAGTCAAATGGGTGCATAATGATGCTGAAATGAGGGTCTGCACAAGTAGGTCCTTAATTCGAAATCATCAGGAGGGAAGGCACACAAGTACTTGTTCCTTAGTATAAAGCCAAAAAGCACACTGAAATTTATGGAGTTGCAGCTGGTGACTCTGCTTGAAACAGCAGCAGTTGTAGCATAATAGCATTGCCACTGTATCACAACAGCATTTAATGTCTGTAAGTGCTACTGGCTTCCATCCAGGAGCATGACACAATCTCATGTAGCACAAGCTGAAATAGTACATGCAAAGGATATCATGCAACCAGCTAACAGACAGCAGCTGATAGACAGATTCACAGCTGACAGGGATGACATACAGGTGTTGGCTGAAACTTATCTGCCACAAACAGGATCAGGGGGATGCATGAACTTTCCATACCAGTAGATACCAAGGTATGTGTAGCTGATATTGTTCTGGATACAAGGAGCTTTTTGAGGCATATAGACGACACCAAGGGAATATTGCAGGCTTTAGCCTGCAGAATACGCAAGACTTTTCTCAATAAATTTCTGATAAATGTGAATGATGTCTTTCTAATATGGCAGGGGGTAGAGCCACTATCGTGTATGCCTGCTATGACATTACCTTCCACCCCAAAGTTAACTGTAAGCTATAGATTGAACACATCTGGCAATAAAAGCCCCTCCCAGATGCCACAGATAATGGTATATCAGTTGTAAGGGCTATTATTCTATCAACTGTCAGGTAGTGTGTAGCACATAAGGGATAATAAACTGTGAATATCCATAGCACCTTAGCATTATCCATGATTGCCACATATGGCATTCTGTCTCAACCCTTCCTGCCATGTGACATTCCAAAGTACAACATGATAGGTATGTACAGGAACACATCCTGCATTTCTACAGAGCAGACAGTGTGTACTCATGTTTTAATCCCCTACAGTGTTTCACTTGATGCATAATACCCACATGATACTCATAAAAGATGAAAGTATGGGTGAAATGCTAGCACTACTCATGCACAGACTAGGAACATTGCAGAGCGAGTGTTTAGCCTGCTGTAAGCTCTGTTCTGCTGCCTAAGAACATCTAGTGGGCACTACACTATTCTCCTGCACAGTCTGTCTGTAGCATGCTGCTTGGTACATAACATGATTATGAAGAAGCAGATAGCTCAGCCCTTAGTATTAGTTACCCCTAGACCTGCAACACTGAGTCTTTCCCAGCCAACACAAGTACATCCTCCAGCAGTGATGGCAATAATAATGACAGAGTACAGCCAAAGGCTGCACCACACCCCTCCACAGACAGTGTCATGCATTGTATGTGGCACTGCAGGCAATGAAACATTGTTTAATCCATCTCTAGGGATCCTGGCAAGAACACACATGGCAATAGTGTCTCAAATGGAGAAAAATGATGCATGTATTTTTCTTTATAGGCTAGGCTGAGCAGTGTATGGTCAAGTCATACTGTGCACTAGACTTCTCATTTACATCACACAGAAGGAAGTGAGGGTAATGTGGTTCACAGTTGATACCATTTGCATAGGAGTCTAGGGCCACATTGATATGTGGCGGAAACACAAGCAAAAGGGCGTTAACAGGTCAGTGGTGGCACAGATATTGTTCCTGCATAGGAATGACATCATTCATCTGTGGACAAGGTGGGAGATCAAGTGCATGACTGTCCTCTGGGGCCAGTACAATGGATAAGTGTGGAAGTACAAGAGGCTTGTATGTGGTGATACTGGGGGACCTGTAAGGGGACTAATGTTGAAATGCCTTCCCCTAAACACTAATTTTACTGTGACCCTGTACAACATGGGGTGCCAGATTGTGATACCTCTAGTATTTCAGGTGCAGACTGTATTGTCTGTGATTGCCTATGGGGACACGAATGTACACATATACAGCCAAATGCCTCGTCCTTTACCAATATCCTTAGGTGACCAACCTGTATACAAATATTCCCTCAGCCACCAATGATACTGCCAGAGAGGGTAGTGAGGGTGAAGCTCACTATCCTCTTCTTTGATGTGGGAATGTGTGCCTCCATGGACTTTATGAGACATATCATAGCATTATTCCTGGTCCATATTGCATCCTAGAGTCATTGGAATTTCTGGGTGACACGCTGAGGAATGCCATACAGCTCATCATTTTCTCCATGTTAGCTAGGTACTGCAGACCATGTCTATATTAATCCCCTCTTGATTGATTCCAAGTGCTGCCCACATATTGGGGCTGACTGGGAACTGTAAGGTGATAGAACCCCTGGTAGACTCCTGTATGGTTGGTATATCCATACTGGATGCTGTGCTCACATTTGGTACTATATCCCTGGGGGGGAAAGCAGGTAGTGCTCTCAGGCATGGGGAATGCCTCCTTGACAAGGATGGCATGCACTCATGCTGTACATCCCCTACATTCGGTGACATTGTGAGACATTTAGCATGTTGGCATCATCAGCAGATGGTGCATAGTTGTTAATCTCAGTAAGATGCACTACCTCATCATTTATAGATATTTTCACGGAAGTGCAAAGTGAGTCTGATGACTCCTGCATTATATGAGGCTTCAGATGTGCTTGCAAATAGCATTAGGAAACATGCAGGTATAAAGCATACATAAGGCTGAATGCTGAGTGCCAAAAAGGCAAAAAAAAAGACTAATAACACAGAAGAGATCTTCTCCTTAAAACTTATTTTTGCAGGGGAGGGCCAGGCCCCCACACCCACAGAACTTATATATGCCAACTCTGAGATTGCCATACCTTGGAGAAAATGGAATATTCTGAGAAATGGCCTCTTGGACTTGGTATATTAAGTCCGATCATTCGACCATTCTGACTCTATATTTCAGGACTTACTCTAGCAGGTGGTAAAATTTCAAATGGTTACCCATGCACTGACTTGTGCTGTTAGTACTTTGTGTCTGAACACCCAATGTACTTATGGGGACTATATACATTGGTATCTGTGGTCTTGCTCTGGTCTGTATGTATAGTGTTGTTGTATAGAAGTTGGAATATGGATACTAATCTAGTTTTCTCCCTGTGAGATATGTGGTGTTTGTCCACTCCCAGAATCAATGTCCAGCCATCCTTGTATTATACTCATGCTCTCATCATATCAATGCCTGGATGTTAAAAATGTTTCCCTCCAATTACCAACCTCTCTGCTGCTATGTTTCATGCCTTTTCAAGGCCTGATGCATCATGCCATTGATATGCTTCCAACATTGCTTGAGATTCTTCCCACCCACAGCACATATGCCATTGACCACTGTCTCTCTCTCTCTCTTTCACATGTGGCCCCACAGTCTCTAGAACATCCCCTTTCCACAACATGTGCCATCCATGTGTCCTGAGTAACTGTATCTGGGCATCATACTCAGCTTGGCTAAAGTTGTCTAACCTCTGCCATCTGTACCCTGTGGAGTCTATGACTGTACCTTTGAGAAGAGGAGACAATAATTGTAGTACATCACTGTCTGGGAACAATAGCCTGCCAGTGAGAAGCAGCAAGTTAGCTTGTGCTGAAGTCTATAAAGCGCTGTGTTTCACTATAGACCATCAATGACATTATGGCATGGATACAGCACACTCCAGGACATCGGCATGCTGTGTCTCCCCACTCATGCATAAAGTCCATGCATGCATACCAGTGATTCAACCCCCATTCAAAGCATAAATCAGAAGCAATAATTTTTTCAGCTGTTCATCTCTAGGAACAGTTGTTAGTGGTATTGTCCCATGGAGAGCACATGACTGTTGTGTAAAAGGAAACAAGATCATGCTACATATCATGCTATATATCATGCTACATATCATGCTACATATAATGCTGCATATCATGCTACATATCATGCTACATATCATGCTACATATAATGCTACATATCATGCTACATATCATGCACAGCCAGTTCAGAAATGGCTGCTGGAACCTCTGTGGGTCCATTTCATAAGGCTAATGTCTGATGTGACCAGCCAGAGCAGCTTCCAGATCCATGAACAATCAGCCTCTGCTATGATAAGTTACAGTGCTGCTGCACTGAAGATCTCCAGGTCTGGGAAGCAAAGTGTTTCATAAAGTTTTTTAAGCTTCTCTTCTCTCTTACAGAGCAGTCTTCATTATAAAGCTTGTGTATACCTGGTCAGCAGTTATGGGTGTCTGTGCTATAGATGCTTTTATTGGCTGCTATTGTTGCATTACTAGGTTTTTTTTATAAGGCAATACACTTGCCTGTACAGGTGTAACATTATGGTTACCCATGCATGTGGCAGTATAGTTATTATACTGACTGTGGGCATCATCACAGGATTCTGATTAATTGAACTAGTATGTGGTAAAGTAGATGCTTTCACAGTCTGCATGTATCATCTCAGACTTCTGCTTCATTGCACGTATATGTGTAGCTGTATTTTTGTAGCTGATTACCTGGCTATCAACCAACAAACCATTTTAAGCCTAGCCAGGCTTACCCCCATATTTCCCCTAATATTGCTGAAATGTGTCAGTGCCTCAAGGAATTCTGAGAGTTAGGATATAAGCTTGTATACATCCCAGGCTGCCCCTGTCCATTAAGGACATAGCTGCCAAACCAGGGTTAAAAACTAATTTCCCATCCATCAGTTCAAGTTACGTTTGAATATGGTTAGGGATGAGTTTGCTTTACATGATTGGGAAGCCTGTTCCAGAGAAGAGGTAATGTTTTAGACCCATACCTGTTCCTCCCATCATGTCCTGTTTATGTCACAGATGAGGTTTAGGTCATTAGAATGGGTATTTCTGAAGCTATTTGTTTTGTGGATGTGTAACAAATCCATCAGTGTGGGATCAGAGGATGCCTTGTAGGCTAGGCATACAGTGACATGCATCAGTCTGCAAGAGTCTTAGCAGAGGGATAGGTCTTTGAGACAGACCACATTGAACTTGTTCACTCATTGAAATCTTTTCGTGAGCAACTTCTGTGATCTCTCAAGCTAATGAAATTGCCTGTTCAGGTACACGCCGAAGGGTGCATTTTACTCTATGACTGGTCTGATGAGAGCTAACCAATAATGTCCTTGTATCTGGATGCAATGTTCTTAGTTATAAATTGTGCAACATAGAATGATTTTCTCACCTCAGTAGACATGTGGTGGTCAAAGATCAGGTTGCACTGAGCTAGTTATCAAGGAGCCTGAATCCTCCCCACTGACACTGGAGAGGGACATGCACTTGGAATACAAATGGATGCACTCAGTACTTCCAGATGCAGACCTCTCTATATCAAGCAGAATTTACCTTAAGAGCACACAGGGCACACACTCAGTCAGGAGTCTGAGTGTCTCTATCTGCCTCTCCCCTGGTGCCCCATAAGGCTCCCCAATGGCACTGTGAAACCAGTACTTCATGTCCCTGCCCCAAAAAGCTGACACACACGCTCTTTGAGATTTAATTTTCACACACACACACACACACACACACACACACACACACACACACACACACACACACACACACACACACATCTGGGAAAGGCTGGCACAGACTACTCATTCTACCAACTTTGCCCAGACTATAAGGTAGTATAATGAAAAAATCAAGCCGTAGCTCCACAGCTGTTATAAAGTCTCTTTCACTGTATTTAAATATGTCAACCTTTTGGTCCAAATATATATAACAAATTTCACCAAAAGAGCATGTATAGAATTCAAAAATGGTGGTTGCAATTTTAGTTCAAACCAAGGATTGTCGCCAAAGAAAGCAGCATAAAGGCATAAGCTGCAAAGTTCTCAGCTGCTGTTAGTGCTCTATAAAAAGTCAATTACTATAGCTGTTTAAAGTATCGGCCATGTTTACGAAGGCTAAATACAATTGAAATGCCTTACTTTGCATGGTTCTATAGCTGTTTGACTAATTCAGCTGCTTGTAAACTCCAAGATGGCTTAAAATATCTTGCAAGCCACAAATTCTTTGTTAGTTGTTATACTTCCCCGTAGGTCATTTGCTGAGATTGCATTTATGCAGACAAAGCTTCCACGACTCTTGAGGCTAAGCACAACTGGATGCCTTACTTCCGTAGGTACAAGGATATTGCTGTAGATAGTGCAAGCTAATTCGGCTTCTTTTAAGTCCCAAATAACACGATAAGCGCTTTCGGTATCACCTTTTTCAGATCATATAAAATAGGGACTCCATCTTTTCCTTTTAATACGACATTCATCCAATAAGCTTCCAAGTGTTAAATGGCACCTTTTGTTCAAAGAAAACAACAGCCAATGATTTCACTGCTAGTGTGACACACCTTCTCTGCATATAATGCTATATCTCCTGATATTAAAGTGAACTCAAATTTAACAACCAATGATTTTGCTGATAGTGTGACACACCTCCTCTTTGCCTAATACTAGGTCTCTTAGTATTTAAAATAGGTTTTAAAGGTATGACAGCATTCATGCCCGGGGGGCAATCTGCTCGTAAATTAATAATCCACCTTACTTCACATAATTCAGTATTATTAATAATATCTCCTCGCTTGATGTTATTATGAATCTGCTCAATAGCTTTAAAATAAAACCTATGGTTTGGAAAGTTCTTAATGTGTACTGCTAGTGCGTGATGCATCTCCACCTTCCGTATATCATTCAAATGCCGCAAAATCCTTTTCTTAAAAACCTGGTTCATTTTGCCAACATAAAAAGAAGTGCAATTTCTGCAAGTTGCCAAATAGACTATATTTTTAGAAGTGCAAGTCACTTTGCATTTAAATACATATTCTCTATCTGTATTTGGATGTCGAAAAGTATTACTTTTATCTATATGTCCACAAGCCATGCAATTCCCACATGGAAAGGTCCCCCTTCTTCCCACTAAAGATGGCTTTCCAAATCCATCCTTAGTACATAGAAGCCTTTTTATGTTCTTTTTATTTTTATAACCATAACATGGTGTATCACCCACTATTTTGCAGAAATTAGAATCTTGAGTTAAGATGGGCCAAAATTTTGAGATAACTTCTTTGATTTGTTTGTTATCTGTACTGAATGTTAACATTAACCTTGCTGGTTGTGAATTTGTATCTTGTTCAATAAGGACTGAAGGATTATTACAAGAATTGCTTAGTAAGACATCATCCATTTATTTACTCTGAAAATTGTTTAAAGTATGAACAGTTTCTTGTTCGGGATATCCACGCCTTATTAGATGTTCTTTCAAATCAATTGTTTCCTGTTCGATAACCTCCTTCCTTGAACATCTTTTGGTAATCCTCGATATTTCATTTTTCATTATATTTTTGGTAATATGTCTCGGATGCATACTGCTCCTATGGAGGTAGTGATTCCTCCAAGTTTTCTTTCTAAACAAAGATGTTTCATCACCTTCATCATTTTTACTTATACAAACATCAAGAAAACTAATCTGATGTCGTGAGTGCTCACTTGTCAACTTCAAAAATTAAGTAGTTCCATTTAGATATTGCACAAACTGTTCAAATTGTATCTCACTGCCTTCCCACAATAAAAACAAATCATCTACGAAATGGCCAAACAATTTTACACATTGAAGCCATGGATTCATAGAACTGAGAATATGAAATCTCTCCCAATCAGATAGAACAATGTTAGCATAACTGTTAGCGCAGGGGGTGCCCATGGCCACCCCCAGCGCTGCCAGTAAATGCCTTGACCATATGTAAAAAAGTAGGTTTCTAGAACCATTTCCAATAAAGAGCAGATTAAGTTTGCCTTTTTGTGATTATCACTCGCTCCAATAACTTTTCTTACTGTTTCCAATCCATGTACATTTGGTATAGAGGTAAATAAGCTTGTAACATCCATTGTTGCCAACAGCAAGTTGCTCTTATCAGAGGTTGTCTGCATAGCTACATTCAATTTCCTCAGGAAATCATCAGAATCTTGTGGTACAGTGGGTATAGTGGCTAATAAAGCTTTCAGTTCCTTTTCAACAAAAAAAGAGATAGACTATAAGGTAGAGTCACTGCCACCAGCCAATTACTATAAGGCTCTTAAAACGGTACACAATTATGCTAAGTGAAGTTAATATTAATTATGACTAAGACAGCTAAGCCTTCTGGAGAGGACAGAGTTAAAGGTTCATAGGTTCATAGGTTGGTACTAGGCTATCGGCCCTAGAGCCTATACAAGCCTAGCCATAACAATTCCCTGGCTATTTCTTCCCACACTATTTACTTCCTTATCACCAAATAAATATGTGTAAATCCTCTCAAAGCTTAAATATTTTCTAAAAAGGACCAGTCGCAATGAAACGTTTAAATATATTTAGGAATACATAATAAAATAACAAGAAAATACTAAATATATATTTACAGTAAACCACAGAGTTCAAATCACAGGAAATATTGAAAATAACATTGATGGACAGACTCATACAAATAAAGAAAAACAGTCTCTAAACTAAGATTCATTATATTCCTGACTGATTCTAGGAGAATCACTATTCCTAATAACTTACTTGATCAAGCAAGGCACAATGAAATATGTGAGCAGTCTTTGTAGTCAGGTTCCCCAAAACAGAATACTCAATACTCAGAGGTTGCTCCCTGTAAAATATAATATCCAATATGGCTCGCAGAATGACCTCATCTGGTCACCTGACTCTAGCTTCTCACAGTATCCCCCTTTGAAACTGAGACAGGAATTTAGCATAGATGGCTACAATACACATCTAAATGTTTATGGCAGTGCCTAGGGCTTCCTCTCTTTTGACTGAGCTAATGAAAAAAGGCTTCTTTCAGACCCACCATCTCCGGTCCTGTTCAGCATTGTGGAGTACCATTTTAATGGTTTATCAGCTCATTTACATTTCCCTTATTTTTCTTAAAGTAAGCTAGCTGGTTAACCTCTGCTGCCCCAGCATCCCCTATTAAAACATATACATTTAATTCAGTTACAATAATACATGTACATTTTTTTCATTCCAGCAGGGTGCACTGTTGATACAGTTTAACACAGGCAAACCTCAGAAATACATTTTCAGCACAAGCAACTGTACAAATAAGTTTGATATGCAAATATATAATTATTTACAAAATTCCAGCTAGGTGTGCTGACACAAGTCATACATCCACTGCCCTACTTCTCTTGGCATGGCTGGCAGCACCTCCTATCGTCACACTGACAACATATGTTCCCAGATCCCTAATCACTGATTCTAATTTTATGGGTGTATTATCATTGTGGTCATTTTCAGGGGTGGACATCTTTCCAAAGTATATGATTATCCATTTTTTCACAGTGAGTTTTAGTTCATGGTTCTTGCACTATTTGTTTTTTCTGTGTAAGGCCCTCTTTATTGGTATCTGTGTCTTTAGGGAATTCAGTGACCCCACCTAGTTTGCAGGCATTGCATACTTTGTCAGCCAGAGGCCCTTAATGTTTGCCTTGACTTTGGAGAAGTAGATTCTAAAAATGGGAGGCCCCAGCACAGACTTCTGTGGGACTCAGCTAGTGATTAACCTCTTTGTGGAGGTGGACTCCCCTATCCTAACTTCTTGCATCCCCCTTCTCCTGGTATAGAATGCAGCTGTTGCAGTCCTCCATTCATGTGGCATGAAGCCTGTCTGGAGGCTATGGTTAAATAGAGATTGTAGCAGGCCGGACAGGTCACATTTTATGCTAGTCAAGAGGTGGTGGAGGGTGGGATTGACACTAAATTTATCAAACAGTAGGTTCTCTATATTTACTGGCTCTGTAGAGGTGGTTCCATTCACCATTAGTTTGGCACACTGTTGGGTGTTGTGTTTAAGGTTGTGGACTTTTAACATTGCTTGTTTCAATTGAAGAGGGAGTTTTTACCTTGCCGGACCAATGATCTTTATGTTTTGGACATGATTTCCATTATTTTTTATGCAACCCTTTTATACTGGGATTCCACTAGGGTAGCTTGTTTCTGTAGGCTATCCTATATGCATTTCAGGTAGGTGCAGCTGTCTTTGGGCAGGTATTTACAGGGCAGTGCAGGCTTTCTGTGAACAATTCTGTATAGGCAGCTTTATTCTCAGTGTTTGGGGGACATGGAATTTTGATAGACTGTCACTCAATAGGAGATAGTTATCCTAGAAATATTTTTAAATGTTTCAGGATTAGCTGATGTCCCAGGCTTAATATTTATTTCAAAGAAAAGTATTTATGGTTCAACTTTTCCAAGGGGGGGTGTGTATATCATTCTCCCATGTTTGTGATGACCAGGTTGAGGATATTTGTGTTACTGGTGAGTGTGCAAATTGGTGTTCCTTGGTGTTTGTGTTAGCAAAGATGAATCTCTGGGCCTGCATGCTTGATGTTATATATGATTCACATTTAGTGTAGGCGTAGTTACAGTTGACCATGAATATTATAAATGGGGAGTGTCTCTAGTTAATTTAAGTACATTGTATGGACTTAATGTCATGGAGGGGAACCTATAGCTTGCAAGGATAAGGTATGGAACTTAAATTAGGATAAGTTAGACATGGAGAAAGTCAAGTTTGTCATACTGTTTGAATATCCTTAAGTTGTAATCCAAGGTACCACACCAAAAATCACCAGCAAACTGCAGAAAGAACGATCCAAGCTCCTCAAGGTTCACACTCTTTATTACAAAACTGAGAATGAGGCGCAGATCATCCCTGGCAAAGCAGCATGGTCTACCATATCCTGCCAAGCAGACAAATATTATGCCCTCTTGGAGTGACACCAAGAACTAAGTCAAGTATTCAAGTCAATTAGCTTCTGCTGGTACTGTGACATCATCACTGCAGACAGTAGAATGCTCAATAGTAGCCTCATAGCAGCCTGGGATGCACAGTCTGAGAGCTCCATCATGTCTTTGTTCTTATAGTCCAGAGAGGTACAACTCAGGTTATTTACACACACAGTGACTACGAAGGAGTCATGCTGGTGCTTCTGATGCAATGACTTGAGGGCATGGGTGATCTGGAGGATCCTGGCCCTGACAGGCGGTTTGCACTGTTGCCTGTATGTCACCTCCATTTCTGTGTGTGTTGGCAGGCATGATTCCTTTATCTGACAAAACAACGGTAACACCACAGAGGACGCTCCACAAAGAATGGTGAAGTAAACCACTTTTAATGCTAAATGAAATGAATGACGTAGCACTTTCACCAGTACAACTGGCTTCTTCAGAGTCATTTGATACATCACAATGCCATGAATTTATTGCACTTAACCCACAGCCATAGGTTAAAATCAAAATGCCCCACCCAATAAAAACATCAAACTACTTAATATATAATCCCACCAAGACACATAAAAAGTGTATATATACATAATAAATATATATATATATATATATATATATATATATATATATATATATATATATATATATATATATATATATATATATATATATATATATATATATATATAAAACAACAGTAATAATTGATGATGCATAAACATAAAAAACATAGTTAAATTGTCGTTGTGTGGTGTTTGCAACCAGCTTTGACAATTAAAATTACATTAAATTTGTTGAGATTTCAACTTCAAAAGGGGTTTTAAAGACACACTGTCATTAAGCCCAGGGGATTTCAGTGCATTAAGTCTTAACTGCCATTCTGTTTCTAGGGCACCCACTTTGTTCACCGTGTCCCCACAACCATCAAACTCAGAAATCCGTCCTACCACAAAAAACAAGAATTTGTTGAAATTGGAACATGTAGTACTGTGTAAGTATAACGCATTGTGCATGTCATTCTTTCTAATGGATCTAACATGTTCTTATATCCTGTCTTTCAACCTCCTAATGGTCTTGCCTACGTAGAATGCCTCACATGACATGCACGAGGCCACATATACTAAATTCTTAGTGTTACAGTTGCATTGACCAGGACATGGTATAGTGTACTTGTAACCACACACACATAGATAGGATCCTTCACTGATAAATCTACACCACCTACATGCCCCACATTTTCTCATACTTGATTTAAATTCTGGTTTGGCTTTCCTTTCCAACATTCCCTTCAAGTTGTCACCTCTACTGTAAACAATCAGAGGGTCAGGTCCCACTATCCCTTTGAATTCATCACTTAACACGCTTCTCCAAAGATTTTTCACCATTTTACCTAAATCAGGTGCTCTGTTGTTATAGTTTAACACAAGACAAGCTCCTGAATACTTGCCATCAGTTTTGTTACTTGTTGAAACCCCTGAATATAAAATAGGGGAAAACCTAGTAGCCCTTCTTCTGACCACATCCTTTTTAATTTTGAGAAGCAGTTTTAATGGATATCCACATTCCAAAAACATTCCAATTAATTTAAACATCTCCCCTTTAAAAGTTTTCTCATCACTCACTAATCTTGATGTCCTGACCATTTGCCCCTTGATAACACCTTTCCTCTGATGCCAAGGGTGACAACTGTCAAAATGTAACAGGGAATTCGAATAATTTTCTTTCCTGAAAATGTTACTTGAAAACCCCCCATTAGTTTTACTAATGGTTAAATCCAAAAAATTAATAACATCTTCATTCCAAGTGTATGTAAATTTGAGAAAATTGGTCATCCCATTCAAATATTCAACAAATTCACCTGCTGTTTTTTCATCACCCTTCCACAAAATCAACAGATCGTCCAAAAATCTATTGTACAGCACAATGTTACTATTAAATCTGGAAGAAAAAACATACTGCTTTTCCCAAGTAAGTAACACTGAATTAGCAAAAAACGGGGCACACTTCACCCCCATTGCTACTCCAGTACTCCAGTACAAGTACACTATACCATGTCTTGGTCAATGCAACTGTAACACTAAGAATTTAGTATATGTGGCCTCGTGCATGTCATGTGAGGCATTCTACGTAGGCAAGACCATTAGGAGGTTGAAAGACAGGATATCAGAACATGTTAGATCCATTAGAAAGAATGACATGCACAATGCATTATACTTACACAGTACTACATGTTCCAATTTCAACAAATTCTTGTTTTTTGTGGTAGGACGGATTTCTGAGTTTGATGGTTGTGGGGACACAGTGAACAAAGTGGGTGCCCTAGAAACACAATGGTAGTTAAGACTTAATGCACTGAAATCCCCTGGGCTTAATGACAGTGTGTCTTTAAAACCCCTTTTGAAGTTGAAATCTCAACAAATTTAATGTAATTTTAATTGTCAAAGCTGGTTGCAAACACCACACAACATCAATTTAACTATGTTTTTATGTTTATGCATCATCAATTATTACTGTTGTTTTATATATATATATATATATATATATATATATATATATATATATATTTTATATTTATTATGTATATATACACTTTTTATGTGCCTTGGTGGGATTATATATTAAGTAGTTTGATGTTTTTATTGGTTGGGGCATTTTGATTTTAACCTATGGCTGTGGGTTAAGTGCAATAAATTCATAGCATTGTGATGTATCAAACGACTCTGAAGAAGCCAGTTGTACTGGTGAAAGCGCTAAGTCGTTCATTTCATTTAGCATTAAAAGTGGTTTACTTCACCGTTCTTCGTGGAGCATCCTCTGTGGTGTTACCATTGTTTTGTCATTTTTATGTTTTGTGCCCCGAATGGGTTTTTATGTGTTTGCTATGATTCCTTTATCTTTCTGCACAAGCAGAGTGACAGGAACATACTGCTCTTTGTTGCAGGAGACATCAAAGATGTTTGGATCGATGAATGATACTCTTTCCTCTACACCTGTATTAATATAGCTTGTATCATGTGTAGAACATCTTCACTAATGGCATTTTTCCTCCCTCTCTGCACGTTTTGATAAAAAAACAAAACCATAGGTGGGTAACTGTCCTCCTCTGCTGCCCTGGCTGAGGCTAATGAAAATACCTCTTGGGGAAGTGGGTAGCGGACCATCCCACCTAGGCAACTTATACCCATTGATATCCCAACTCATTCAGATCTGCAGCAGGTAGTGGGAGTGGCAGTTGAGTAGGTATTGCTAGGTCATTACACATCAGTCCCTCCTGCAGCAAAGCACACATTCAGTAGACCTTCTGGACCTTGAATTTGGGCCACCTCTGTGGTATACGGCCGATGCAAATGACCATTCAGACCCTGGACTGCCATCAGCTGTGTCCTGTAATATCTGACTGGGCTTGTCAGCAGATTTAATACTGCCTATACTCCCTTCTATTTGTCTGCCGTGTGTGTGCATGTTTGTATGTACCCTATGTAATTCCTAATAGTGTATGTTTGTCTGCATCTGTGTCTGTCTGTTGTATTTCATGCTTTATTGTTTGCTATCACTGCCTCCACTCACTCAAATTTTCTTCCCCTGTATCACTTTCAAAGTTCTATCATCCCTTCTCTCTCACTGTCTACACATACATAAAATAGGAGACTCATCCCTAGAAAAAACATTGTGCCCTTTCTCTCCACCTGCATGTTTTCCTGATTACCTCTGTTTGCTACATGCCTTCTTTCCTACATTTTTATTTTCTCTTTTCCACCCCTTTTACAATACAAATAAGGTAATCAGCTGCCTAAGCACTGGACAACTGGTCTTTAATATGGAGTATATTTTGTAAGTATGCAGTGAAACCCTGCTGAAGTATGTTGAAATTCACCCTACCTGCTGTGTATTTGATACACATTCTTGTGAGCTAGCATAATGCCTTGCCTTACTTTGCAGATTTTCACTTGCACCACTCATCTAAAGTTGAGAATGTTACATCTCATCCTTAATACTCACAGAAATAGATGTCTGCTTACCAGCTCAACGTACCCTTTCTTAGTCATTCATGTCTGCATTACACAACAGTGTATTCTCACCATGCTTTCAAAGGCTTCTTCTGACCTGCAGTACAGCTATATGACAATCATTAGTTGTTTTGGGGTTTGTGTTTATGTCAGATTGCAGATTCAGGCCTGGGTAATGTTGGTGGGGATCAGCCTTAATACCACATTCTATTTATTGGAGAGGTTCATTGTACTGACATAAAGATGAATTTTTAGATTTTATTTTATTTTTCCTTTGCAATGGCTTAGGGTAAGATTAAGAGTTCTATGTGCTGTAATGGCATGGTGCAGCTCACCACCAAGGTGTGATCAACTGATAGCTCAGCATCTCTCCTGATTCGAATGTCGGGAAAGTATGGCCTTAGGTCCATTTGCATTGCTACAAGGTCATGTGTTTTTCTAATGTATATAACTTATTACATACTGAGGTGTCATATGTATTAATCCAGTGAGAAGGTATATTGGTTGATAGCTTACAACTTATAGAATCTGTAGTTCTAATAGGAGATCTCAGTGTACATGTGAGGAATAGTGTCTATATCTTTTAATGGTGTGATTTGCGCAGAACAGCTTTCCTGACAGGAACTCACATGGCAATTTTTTTTTTTATTTCAAGTTATTCATGGTTTTCAAATGTTCATAAGGGTACTTGCATCTCCAAATCAGAGATCGTGGTTCTCTATCAGAAAATATTAACTGGATTTCTTTCTGTAAGTAGGGGGACTGATAGCTCTGATGAAGGGGATTAAGAATTTTGGGGTCTTGTTTATGACTAATGTAAAAGAATCGAGAGACTGACCAGTTGATAAGTGCTACATCTGCAATGTAACAGGTGCTATACTGGACTGTAGTGGTGAAGGAAGAAATAAGTCCTAAGACAACATTCTCAATTTACTGGTCAATATATGCTGCCTTCCTTAGCTATGGCAATGAGCTTTGGATAGTAATTGAAAAGATGATTGTGATTACTAACAGCAGAAAGAAGGTTCCATCTCAGGGTAACTGGATTCACTCTCTATGACAGAGTATGGAACTCAGCAGTCTGAATCCAGGATCATGTCAGAGTGCAACCACTGTTAATCTATACTGAGAGGAATCAGCTGCAGTGGTTCGGGGGTGGATTATATCTTTTACATTGCCTGGAACTACCTGGAGATCCCAAAGGATAAGCTGGGTACTGAAAAGGCTTGCTACTACCATGACCCACACCCACACCAGGAAAAACAGTTCAGGAAATGATGATGACAATGGTGGTGACAGAAAGAAAAGAAGCAGGTGCCTTAAAAAAATTGCCACCATAAAGACCAGATTGTGATTTATGAGGTAATCAACCCACATTATCTTTCATGTGGGCTGTCTCCGCAGGAGTGACTGTGCTCTTCAATGGACAGAATTTTGAGTAGGAACTTGGATTTATGTTATGTTATCATTGTCTAACATGCTAACAGTCCTGAAAGAAAATAATATATTGTGTGTTGTTTATCATGTTGTTCCTTTCTGAGTGGCACAGCATTGGAGTTATTGTTGAGGTCATGAGAAACATATTTTAGATATCAGATAGCACTTTTCATTTCATATGTATCATTCATATTTCAGTTATTGTTTATATTGCCCCTTTAAATCATCATTTTTTAACTTGTTCAGTGACTGTGGTGTCTAAGTGTAGAGGTGTGGGAATACATTGATTTTAGTAAATGTTAGTTATGGTCCAAATACCTTGGCAGGTAAGATAAATGATTGGCAAGTACGACAAACGATGCATAAGTGCTTGAACGATTATAGAGTTAAATGTATTTCATATAACTTTCTGCCTGAAGAATGCTGAAAAGACATGGATCATAGAGCTCATACAGATGATATAGATTGTAGGCAATGGTGAACCTGAATACTATCCTTATACTAGCGGTAACAATTACCTGGAGACATATAACATGCCTTTTTGACTCCTGGTGGCAAATAATTCTGTGCCACAGGACCCGAATCTCCAAGAAATGTACTTTCAAACCAAATAGGTTAAAAACAACACCTTTATTGCTACGTAGTCCAAATCACACCAATGAACAACCAACAATAGGTCTATTGTTGGTTGTTCATTGGTGTAATTTGGACTACGTAGCAATAAAGGTGTTGTTTTTAACCTATTTGGTTTGAAAGTACATTTCTTGGAGATTTGGGTCCTGTGACCTTGGACTTTGGTGGTTCCTGGTTTTGTGTCTGCATTTGTCGATATTTAGAAATAATTCTGTGCATCTAGAAGCACTCACTCAAAGCAGGGTGTGAAACTGCTGGTGCATAACAGGCTCAGGTGGATATTGGCAGACCACAGGCTTGGTCATGAGAGAAGATGGATGTTGGGAATGTTTTCTAATACTCCTACCAGTCCAGTAATATTATGAAATCTTTGCAACACTAACAAAGACAGCTTGTCTTTCTTTGCTTCCTTTTTTCATAACTAAGCAAGACCTGCAGGGGTAATTGTCCAGTTGTATTAGGAGAGGACTTTACTGTGGTCCAAGATTAAGTGATAAAACCCAAATGTCATGTCTGAGAAAAAATGAGTCACAACACATGGCAAGTGGCATGAACAAGAATGTATGGGCTTATGGGTGTATGAAGGATCCTTTATCCAAATGCTCCACCTTATAAGTCAGTACTCCATCAGCATCTTGTCAGAGTAGGACTGGTTATTGGCTGACTCCATCAGCACCTTTCAGCACCTTGTCAGAGTAGGACTGGTTACTGGCTGACTTCTGCATCTGTGTTGCAGACTGTGAAGAGGGAGAATGTTGTACCATGTGCAGCACTGTTGGAGTGTGATACATTGCTACTAGGGGTGCTCCCTGTTAACAACAAAGCTGCAGGCATGAGACCTCAGTGCTAATCTCCCCTTATTTCCAAGAACTGGAGAGGGCATAGATTATCCAAGGGAACCTGTGAGGAGGTAATGTTTAATCCTATGGCATCTACAGCATAGTGAGAAAATCACACGTTGATGCCTAAGGAGTTCTGTATGACACTGCAGCATGTTCTAATAAGTAGGGATAGCCATTGGCAGCAAAAACCTGGCAAAAATACTGTCAGAAGCTCACAGGAGGTGTGCCCCTGCCAGAAACAAGATAAGGTTGTTCTCCAAATATACAAGAGGCAATGGGTAGTGTGAATTCTTGGATTAAAGTTTGTCCCAAAGACATTTGTAGTGAGTATTTGTGTATGCAAGTCTGACTATTAGAGAAATGTTCTGGTAGGTTCCTGTCATTTTTATTGAAGATGGGAAGGGGAAAGATAAACATTTTCAAGTGAAATGAGAGAGAGAGAGACGAATATGATACAGATTCTGTGTTCATTAGTAAAGCCTTTGCCGAATACTATAAAAGCCTTTATCACTGTATGCAGGGTCCTGGTGAATGTGAAGAGGAAGGAGTCCAAATAATCTTGTTCTTGAAGTGATTAAAGATCTACTCTCTACAGGAGGTACATAAGCAGCAGCTGTCAAGGTTTATAGCTGAGGAGCATGTCAGGCTGGCAATCACCAAATTCCAGAGAGGAGGCTAGGGACCTAATGTTAGGATAATATGATTTCATAATCTGCTGGTGGACAGCAGATGCTGCAGATGACAAGGAAATTCATAATAACAAAAACATGTCAAAGTAGCTCAGACAACAAAGTGAACACCCACTTTATTAATAAAAACACACATTCATCTCATATAGTATATTCAGAAACTTCTGCTCATTTTGAACTCATAACATTATAAATAAAGTGTGAGACCTCACTTCTTTTCAAAGGATCATTGATAATATCCAAGAAAGGAAAAAGCCATTTGTTGATTAGTAATCACTGGTTAATACAAAGGCAAAACTTAATGCTGGGAAGCTAGCACAGTGCCTTTTTGTAGAAACCGACCAGTTTTTCTCAGGATGTTTTTTTTTTTTTTTCAGAAGCAGCCTTGTAGTCCAGGTAATATCTAAATTCTTATTATTTCAACTCTGACAGAATAAGCATATCTAGAACTTGCTGTGACCATCTTGGTACAGTTTGATACTAACGAGTGTTTTTTTTTTTTTTTGACAGTAACAACTGCACTGGTACTGATTTCCTTTAGGAAAAGAGCTTGGCTAGTTCTACACTAGGGAACAGAATTTGCCAGATTTAAAAGTCACCCACTTTGTACTTAACCAAATGTAGGGGAAACATCCAGTGCTGCCTATGTTATTCTGTTTGCCACAGAATCCCTGTTAAAATTATACAATAATGGCTCATTGGCATTCAAAAATGTGTATGTTGATTGGACAGCTCAGACATCATGCTCATTGTAAATCGATCATATACCAACAGAAAAAAAACTCCAGCCGCTAAAGCCATCGGACAACGTGGGAGGAACACTACAGCACCATTATAAAACACATTGTTTAAGAAAGGCAAGCAACTTCTTTCTTAAATAATGTCATTGTATGATAGCAATAACCCATAACTGTGTGTGATTATCATAGGATTAACCCACAGTTGGCTTTGTTAAATCATGCCAGCTATGGGTTAGCCCTGGATATCTGCACCCAATCATGGGTTATTGCTTAATTCATCCATGTGGATCTATGCTTTAGTGAAGGCTGTAAACTGCACTGATATATTGCGCTTCCCATTTGGGGATGTTGGGGTACAGAACGTTTCTCCCTTGGTGGTTAAACTGTTCACTTTGATCAAGTCCAAGAGGGCTTCATGGGCTTGGGTCACATATGAGGAGCCACTATTTGAGTTTTATGAGTGACTCTTGAACCTGCTACTGCTGTCTGAGGAGGCACTACGTAGTGATGGTGCAAAGCTCACTCAACTGTCTCGGGGGAGGGAGTGGTGTGTTTCATGTTCAGGGCATATAAACTGCACTAATTTCCCCTGGTGGAGACCAGAGAAAAATGCACAATGTACTCATTCAAGTAGATAGGATTTTTTTACATCACCCTTGCAGGTAAGTGACAGTCCTGTACATTCCCACAAGAATGCATATTGGGCATGTGCAGGGAGCTAAGGTCAAAAAAATAATCCCTGATCCCTAAATGGATGATGGAATTGCTAATGATCTGCCCATTCCTCATCCCTAACAGAATGAAAATGAAAGGCCATTGGGCTGTTAATGAGCAGTCAGGTAGATGCCTTAATGGTTAACGGAAGATCACACAAACATAAGGGGTTGCTCCATCTTGCTGTGAGGCTATCTTAGAATTTGACTATGTAGTGACTAATAATGGTGGCCAAGGTGAGTGTGCAAACAAATCTCTACCTAAACAGGCCTGCAGCAGCCAAGGAACAGTGAAAGGGTCATGTCCCTGTTTTCCTTTTTACAAGATAATTTTGGTCAGGAGTCAGTGGAGTTCTAGAAATTTCTACAACTGAATGAAGCTCTTAGGCATTTTGGAATGTAGGAGCTTAAGAAGATGAGGGAATGTCCTGTATTTGGCTATATTATTAAAACATATCTTCTTGTGAATCCTCTATTTGAATTTAAGGGTATTCACAATGACTATGCCCCCAGAGCTTAAGAGTGTTCATACCAGATATTGATAATACCTGAGGTGCACTGTGTGCAGGAATCACGTTTAGAAAATTCCATAACAAATGTAGGTCAGGATATAGCAAAACAAGTTTATTCTTTTTTTTTAACTGAAATAAATACCTTAGTTTTATGAAACTTGTCTTGTGTTCAATGAACAGAGGACCACAAAGCATAACCTATTACTGTTGTATTTACCAGGAAGTGTTGCTGTTTCTTGGCATAAATTGTCTTTGAGGCTTTGACTGTAAAGATTATTTTTATACTAGTGTTTTGTTTGTTAACTTAAATGTGCCACTTATGAATTGTGATATGAACACCAGCATTAATAATCTGCTATTGCATATTATCAGTAAGGTAAAGTCACATGATAAAAATATACTTTTCTAAGTGGATTGTCAAACTTTTGAACAAGTTTCAAGCAGAAGAAAGGAAGGCTATACTATTACCTGCTTTCAAATGCCAGTTAGAGTCATAAATTCAATCCTTTATTTACTGGTGACAAACTTTATGGAAGTACACAGTAGGACCATGAGTTTGTACTGCAGCTCTTTCAGTTTTGAACTTTGAATTATATGCATTTGGATTCAAGAGGAATTTGACTTTTTGGTTATGCTCTATCATCCAACCTTCATTTCCCAGTGTGGGCGGAACAAAGATAGGTTACCCAAATAGCAGCAGTGGGGTCTTGACTGATCACGTCTAACTGGATAAATTCATAAGCTATTCAAATCTCGGAGTTGAAGGCTTGTTGATAAAGGTATTGCAGGACATTTTGTGGCCATACTGAAGTACACAAAGTGTCAAGCCTGGGAGGAAGAAAACAAGCAGTAATTCTACCGACTCCTTTACATTACATTGCATCACATGACTGAATCTAGCCATTCCAGATCCGCATGGCAATAAAAGACAGCCTTACTGCTGAGTGATTAGTGTTACACTTGTCATTATTTTTAATAGGCAGGTATTTCTTTTTACAGAAGATGTAGGAAAATAGTCATGAAGAAGTGTTTATATGATGAGAAATATATTTTATTTGTACACGGTATCATCTTGTCTGTAAAGATGATAATCATCACCACCATCAGCATCATTTTCTAAGATGGCTGTCTTGGTGAGGTTCAAGGTGGTAGCAAACTGAGTAGGATACAAGAGATTTCCCTGTACTCAGCAACCCACAAGCAATAAAGCTAATTTCTCTAACTCATGTAAATCTGTTCATATTAAAATCTGTATTATGTACAATGTCCTATTTTGCTAATAAAAGTACATAAAAATTGAAAATGCCAAACCCTCACTGTGAACTCATCAGCAGTTTAGAGT
The DNA here is from genome assembly GCF_019279795.1 of Protopterus annectens. Taxonomy (NCBI): domain Eukaryota; kingdom Metazoa; phylum Chordata; order Ceratodontiformes; family Protopteridae; genus Protopterus; species Protopterus annectens. The sequence goes on from NC_056728.1 coordinate 993,703,263, forward strand.
GATTTCTGAACTAAAGCAGCAATGATAAAACATGATTTACCCAGAGCAAATAAGCGTATCTACCATTTGTCCTTCATACGTAAATTAGAGCTGCCATACACAGACACGCAATGCCATCATACATAATTATCAAACAGAATACAGATTACTTATTCAGTCATTTTATCTCAAGTAACTCTTTTGTGTTAGAAATTTCTATAAAATGTGAATTTTCTCTGTGAATCAAGCCACTCATGCAAAAGTATAAATCAACATATAGCAATTATATTGTTTCCCTTACTAATAAACAGATATACCTTTACCTAAGTAAAACATATGATTCCTGACTTATTTTTATTCACAAAACAACCTAAGAACGCATAGGATTCCCATCACCCCATTTTCTATTCTCCTTACTACTTCAGGCAGTAAAGCAGTCATGTCCCAAGCCAGCTGTTGTATGGGCTGATAATGCAATATTCCTGAAATCATCTGCATAAAACTAAAATCATTTTAGGTATACACAAAGGTAGTTTAAATATATGAATCCTGTTAGGAGGCATGTGGTTTAAGGTTTGAAGACATCAGACATCTAAACTTACATTGTGCCTTCAGACTGCATGCTTAATTTAATACAATGGACATACTGTCATATCTTATATCATTCACAAGTTACAGGTCTATTGATGCATATTAAAAATAATCCTAAAGGGCAAAACAGGATTTATCCAATATATGTTTATGGAGCTGTGAGTGCTTAGTTTGGATTCATTTTAAAATGGAAGCCTGCTTTTATGTATTTAAGTATTTCTGTTTGGTCTGCTCGTGGTTCCCTTATGCTCATTTTAATTAGAGTTGCCACAGCTGTGCCCACTTTCCAGATGGAAGAACAAATGAGCAAGCAGCTGTTTCATATTCAGTGCCAATGCCAATTCCTTATTTGTGCAATAGGTGGCGTATGCCTAAGTGGATGACTGCCTCATCATATTTTAATGCAAGGCATAATTTAGAGTACTTTTATTATTAAGGGATCTTTACCCTCACAGTATGAGTAACAGACTGACTGATTTATAAACAACAGCAATATGGTTTTAGTCTTGCTAGATCCTCTTCTATTTATTACAGGCTGAATTCATGATGAAGTTGGATAAACACATTAACCAACATATCTGTGAATTTGTGTAAATGATTTATGTTTCGTAAAGATGAAAGGAATACATTCAGAACATATTATACTTGCTTACAGTTGAATGAACAGTGCAAATACAGTTTCGCTGTATGTTAAATGCCATGTCATTATTATGTCTTCTATCCATAGACGTTATAAAATGCAGTTAAGTAACAGCAGATGCATAGCTTTTTACTTGACAACAGTTTGAAGTGCATAGATGTGAATGATAGTGGGATAGATAGTATATTGTTTAATACCATAAGACTGGCATTGTGGTATGCGGATAGTAGATTGACAATGCAGACATGCCCTGGAACATCTGCAGATTCCAGGCAAGGCGCAGTTGTGTTAATCTAACATGTACAGAGTTGCCAGATTGGAACAGGATTAAAAGGTGCTTCCTGCATTTCTGTGGAGTGTCCACCAGAGTGGTGCAGATGGCTTACACACTAAAAGTAAGGTGTGCTCAGCCTTCTGCATCTCTAAAACAGGAACATTTCTTTTACCTACAGTGATTCTGCAGGTATCTCATGAATCTAATCATTTACAATGCAGTTTGCAGTATAAGGAATAGCAAGAAGCATTCTGAGATAATTGCAGGAAATATACACCACACAAAAAACATTCCACAGAGTTGTATGCCTCGTAATGGTGCTAAGTACATTAGACTGTATCAGTTTGAACTGTATGCCATCCTGGAATTTAAGAAATAGTATATTTGAAAAGAAAAGTTTACAGTGTCAAATGTTTACCAAGATGATTATACAACAAAAATATCTTTTAGTAAGTTCTATGACACGTATAAGACATCCAAAAAGCAATGTCATCAATGGCAAATAGGCAGTAACAACAGCTAGGAAACACAAGAGGTATACTCATGGGGGCAGGGAAATAAAAGATAGATGAAGAAGTACAGGATAATGATGCAATGAACTGTATAATATACAGAATCGTCTGTACTAGAGGTAGTGCCAGTTGTGCCCATTGTCTACTCATTGGGACCAGGGAAACAGACTACAGATGGAGATGTTCAGATGAAGCATGTAACACATGTAACTCTTAGCAGCAGTGGTATGGTCACCTGCTCGCAACAGCCATGGGTTATTACCACAGTCTGACATTCCCAATTAGGGGAAAAATAGATATGTAAATGGGTGGATAGCCAAACATTCAGAAATAGACATTATGTCCAGTCTTGTGAAGGAGAGATCAAGCTGTTTTGACACCACTGTTGAGTCCTCATAGTATAGCTTACACAACATGAGCAGAATGTCCCTTTTGTGAGCCATAGGACATAATATGCTGAGACAGAAATTTAAAGCACTAAGACAGTCATTGCGCATAATAATAATAGTAAATGCCAGTAAAGTTTATGGTGAAAGTAAGGATGCCTTCCCGAAGCACAAGTTGCTTATTCAGCACAGAATGCCGTGGTTGTGCCATGCTGCCATTGTAAGCACAAGTTGCTTAGTCAGCACAGAATGCCATGGTTGTGCCATGCTGCCGTTGTCTGGTAAATCTAGATGACACTAATGTATGTGGAGAGCAGTAGTTGGGGGAACAATACAGAGTGCCGTCACTGTACTAGCTGGGTGGACTGAAAACTAGTAACTGAGCTTCAAACTTGGAAAGTCAAGGCCTTATATTAAAAACATCAAAACTAAGTACTAGCTTGGAAGAGTTAAATTAAACACCACTTATAAGGAGTAAGATGTGAGAGTCTTAGCCTTGCTAAAATGAACCATCAGATCCAAACTTAGAAAGTACTAGTGAAAATGTACAATAAATAAATAAATAAAAATAAATGACCGACGAGTAAGTTCAAGAGGTAGATTGGAAATCGTACTGTATTACCCAGACTGATCTGGCCTTAATTCCAATATTGTGCAGAAATTTGCTGCTCTTTCTGAAAAAGGGAAAAGAAAGTAGTTGAGACAGTAGCAGGATGGGGACTTGGTACTATTTGCTGTTTCAAAAAATCTGCCTGGCATTTCCCTGCCACACAGTCTTACTAACAGTACCCATCTGAAGCTTTCTCTAAATGGAAAAACAATTAAATTCCTTCTTACATTGTTGCAGTTACAAATAAACTACATAGTGTTTAGATCCCAGGCAAGGACAAATGTTTTGCCATAATTCTAATGTTATATAGAGTTAAATCATTTAGTTGGTTGTAATGAAACAGTTGTTATTTGCTCCTATGAAACAAAGGCAAATAGGGCAATTGAATAAAATATTTCAGTTACATGTGCTCTTCATTTTATCATGCCTTAAGCACCTTTGCCATCAATCAAATATAAATGTTTTCTTAATTGATGACTTCTACATGTTCAAAATATTGTTTTGTAATACGAATCATTACTTAATGTGTAAGACATGTTTAATAGCAATGATGTTATGCATATTCCATCAGTTCTAATGACATAGAGGGATAATGTCTTAACTAGGCTCCAAATAACTTAAATTGAGTACACTTTGAAATATCAAAGTAGACAAATACCGAACAGCAAAATAAAACAAAACAACAACAACAAAATAAATAAAATAAAACTCACATTTTTTACAGGGGGCAACCAACTTCTAGACTGTGCAACAGCTGATAAAGGGTAAATTCCCATTAGCCATTGTTACATCACCTCCCACAAAGTACTGGCAGCAGAAGCAATCAAATGAACATTCAATCATGCTTAACATCAGATAAAACACTCAATATTATGAACATTCGATAATATGGAGTGTTTTCATTACCTTTTGGGGGATGGCATGAGGGAGGGAGAGAGTGGATTGACAAGGCTTTACTTCTTTGTAGTGACATGCTGGATGCAATATAATTCTTTGCAGCTTTCATGGAAACTTGAGCCCGGAAGAGAGGCAAAGTCTTGGAATACAAAAAGGATGGAGTTAACGTTTCCCCTTGGGTTGGGGGGTGGCAGGGTTGATGTGAGACCATGCCTAACTACTGGCAGTGGTCTCTAAAGACTAATGCTTGTTATGCAAGCATTTAGGGTATAGAGCCTCTCAGTGAATACATTTAATTATTACTTTTATTTCTTTATTTGTCCTTTGATTCTTAGATAAGTCCGACTGAGCCAAGGCCCATTTCAGTTGTGGCCCAGGGAGAAAGGCACAACAAAATAAATATTTCAAACACTGACATATCAAAACATTAACACAAGTGTTAAGTAAAACAGCAACACCATTCAGGTGGACAAACGTTTTGAAGATGGTAATTAAGTTAAATGGTACAATAGTGCAAGGTTTACAGATGTTTAAATATAATACCGTAAAGGAGTTAGGAACTTGCGAGTAGCAGTCACCATTGGTGAGCTTTAGGCTGTGATATGATTATCAATATGTGTAGTAATGGTTTTCTGAAACAATTATTGTTATATAATGTATAATGAAAAACAAGCGAAAAGCCACCAGCTGGAAATCCACGAAAAATTTATTAAAGTAACAAACAATGCTAAAAAATCATGATATAGAAACTGTAAGCGCTTTCATTTAATTAATATTAATCTTCATCAGACAACCTCCATATTACATCACTTCCTTTTATAACTTCCTATACATTTGAAAAAGCCCACCAAATAACGATTCTAAAACTTGCGCATGCCTAGTTAATAGAAATGTGGAAATAGTCAATAAAAATTTATTATGGAAAAAAAAAGAAATGTGGAAATAGAATGAAAAATATAATGAGAAATATATTCAATCAAATTATGTTTGTCATGTGGAATAGATACTTAGTTAAATAAATAATTCATATATTATACATCTATATAAAACATGTATAAAATCGGAATAAATTATTAATTTAAAATTTTTAAAATCCTAATAAATAATTATTAAGCATATATAATTTATAATTAAATATTTATAAATACATACCTTACTAATAGTATAAATTTCCTAGTATTATAAATAATATAAAAATATATAAAAAAATATATAAAAAATTAATCTTTGATTTTCTTCCTATCTAATGCTTTTAGTTTTAAAATTGGCGTTATTGAACTACGTTCATTTATTCCTGGCCATGAATCAGCCTGCAATTTGATTTGCCATTGTAATTCTTTCTTCTCTAAAAAAAGTCCCCATGGGCATTTATCATCTATTTCAACATGATCAATAGCCATAAAATAAAATTGATGATTTATATACTCATTAATGTGTTTCGCAAGAGCATTATTTAATTTATTTTTCTTTATAGAATATTCATGTTCATAAATTCTTTGCGATAACATTCTCTCTGTTTTTCCTATATAAAATATAGGACAGGAATTACATGTAGCTAGATAAACTATTGCTTTAGATTTACAATTATATTTACTTTTTAAAAAATATTTTTTGTTTCTTAGAAAAAAACTATTCCCTTCTTTAATTTTATAACACCAGTTACAAGCTCCGCATTTATTCATCCTCGTATTTAAACTTTTGTTAGTTGTTATGTTAGATCCACTTCTTAATATATCTTTAAAACATCTTCCTTTCCTATACACTATTTTAGGTAGATCAGGTAAATATTTTTTGCACTGTGGATCATCCATAAGGACTGTCCAACTATCATAAAATATTTCTCTTAGTAAATAATATTCTTGAGAATAAGTGATTATTAAAGCTTTAGTAAAATCTTTCTTGGTATTGTTTATTAGGCTGTTAGTATTATGATCTTCATTTATACTCAGTGTATTATTTCAATCAATCGTCTCTAATATAATTTGTTTTCTCAAAATAGGTTTAAAATGCCCACATTTTCTCTTATTTGTTACTTCTAATATTACTGAATCAACTAATGTTTCTGGGTAACATTTATTAATAAACATAGTTTTTAAAAATTCACATTCTATTAGAAATTCATCAAACTTAGTTATCATACGAGCAGCTCTAACCAATTGTCCTTTCACTACAGATTTTTTCTGATGTTCGGGATGAGAGCTATTATAGTGAAGAAAACTGTTCGAATATGATTTTTTTCTATGAATATTTGCAATATATGTTGCATTTTGTAAATCCTTCGTAAGATGTACATCTAAATAATCAATACTTTTCTCATCAATATTCCAAGTAAATTAAAAAAAATCTGTAGTTTGATTTGCGAAACACATTAATGAGTATATAAATCATCAATTTTATTTTATGGCTATTGGTCATGTTGAAATAGATGATAAATGCCCATGGGGACTTTTTTTTTAGAGAAGAAAGAATTACAATGGCAAATCAAATTGCAGGCTGATTCATGGCCAGGAATAAATGAATGTAGTTCAATAACGGCAATTTTAAAACTAAAAGCATTAGATAGGAAGAAAATCAAAGATTCATTTTTTTATATTTTTTTATATATTTTTATATTATTTATAATTCTAGGAAATTTATAATATTAGTAAGGTATGTATTTATAAATATTTATAAATATTTATTTATAAATTATATATGCTTAATAATTATTTATTAGGATTTTAAAAATTTAAAATTAATAATTTATTCCGATTTTATACATGTTTTATATAGATGTATAATATATGAATTATTTATTTAACTAAGTATCTATTCCACATGACAAACATAATTTGATTGAATATATTTTTCATTATATTTTTCATTCTATTTCCACATTTCTATTAACTAGGCATGCGCAAGTTTTAGAATGGTTATTTGGCGGCTTTTTCAAATGTATAGGAAGTTATAAAAGGAAGTGATGTAATATGGAGGTTGTCTGATGAAGTTTAATACTAATTAAACGAAAGCGCTTACAGTTTCTATATCGTGATTTTTTAGCATTGTTTATTTCAATAAATTTTTCATGGCTGGTGGCTTTTCGCTTGTTTTTCGTTTTAGTTTGGTTCGTTTTGGATATGTCGTCATATAATGTATAATGTTAGCATAGCTTAAAACCAAGATTTATATACAGAAATTAGAGTGAGACAAGGTTTTTTGATTGAAAAAAAATACACGTAGTAGATGTCATTAAGGTAGGATATTTATTATGAGTCATCTAGAAGCAAACATAAGTTAGTCAGCAGTTATTATTGCGTGCAAGTCAAGGTTTTAAAATACAACACTGTGGTAAATGAAAGTAAGGACAAGTTAATATTTTGTTGCATAAAAATTGTAAGGTATTGAATCTGCAGTGTTGCTGGATATATGGAGGGAATAGCTAAAGGGGAGTCAGAGAAATATATGAAAGATGGAGTCAGAATGGTTTGCAGAATAGAGTATGGAGGCATTGCTATGAGGGGCTTTAAGGAAGAAGGTTAACTAAGGAAGTTTGGATAGATGGGTTTTGTGGCCATGGTTTAGTGACGATGTAGAGATAATGAGGCAAGAACAGTCTCATACATCAGTTAAATACTGTTTGAGACTATGGTTAAAGGATGATCAGTTGTGGGTCTGGTCTGCTGTACTGACTGTGGGATAGGATTCCATGACTTAACATCACAGATGAAATACAGCAAGTTACCTACTAGGCATTGGAGATCTTTTGTATTGAATGTGGGATAAGGTTCTATGACTTCATGCACAGATGGAATACAGGGAGTTAACTACTAGGCATTGAGGGTCTATTGTACCACCTGTGGGATATCTTTCCATGACTTACCAATGTAGATGGAACAGAGAGAGTTAACTTCTAGACACTTGAGGTTTGCGTATATCTAAGAGTGCTTTGTTTTTTCAGTGGAAGAATCTCACAGGAGAATATTTTTGGAGTGTGTTATTTAGGGCTCAACATAGATGCAGTTTGCACATTATATTCTGGATGGTGAGAAGTTGTAAGTATACAAGACAGTGAGGTAGTTATATCTGGTTAAGTTGCCTTAATGCTATACAGTGATGAGTCCTATTTGGTGTGCTTGTAGTGAATTTGGTGACTTTATTGTATCATTGCTCTAGCTTATTTTGAATTGCAGAGTAAAGGTTTGTTAGGACAGGGGAGGCATACACTGTGGCTGGAAGGAGATATGTGGTAGCCAGAATTTTCTTGGAGGCATTGCTAAGGTTGTTTTTGGCCATGTAGAGGGTTTTTTGATCAATTGCTATATGTATAGGTCAAACATAAGATTCTCATCTGTCATAATTCCCAGTAGCTTTGTGTGGGAGACAACATCTAAGGGGGTATACTCAGTGGTGCTTATTGAAAACTGAGCCCTGAGGTGGTTGTGAGATTTTGGTAGAAACCATATTAGCTTGTTTTTTGGGATGATTAAGGAGGAGCTGAGAGTTTTTTAGCCTAGTTTCTATGGAAGTAAAAGATTCTTGTGTAATGTGTTGTAGGTAATGAAGGATGCTGGCAGTACATATTAGAGCAGAGTCTGTTGCATATTGTATTGGTGATGTTTGCTTACTAGCTGTATGGCGGTTATTAGTAAAAATATCAAATAGAAGGGGAACCAAGTATGGAGACTTGGGGGACCCCAACAGAGGTAAGCAGGAAGGAAGAAAAGGAGGCTTGCCATTTAACAGATTGACGTTTATAGTGGAAAATGGTATCAAAGCTTTGGCAAAGTTGAAGAAGAGTGCAGAGACAAGTTGGTCCTATCCCTTGCCAGACTAATCTAATCAATGAAGGTAAGCAGTGCTGTCTTGGTACTATGGCCTGGTGGAAGATATGTTTTGTAAGAGTAATGTGATTTTGTCTGAGCAATACAGTTTTGTGGAAGTAATGTGGTTTTGTGGGAATAATGCAGTTTTGGTTGAGAAGGTAGTGAAGTATTGTTGGTCTATACATTTTGATAATGGGAAGAGTATGGTAATTGGTTTCAAGTTTGACAGTTTGTTGTTGTTACCACCTTTGTGGAGGGGAATGACATGCAATTTATTCTAAATGAAAAGGCCATAGGATTCCTGGCTGAATTTATTAATTAGTATGGAGATTGGAAAGGCTAAGGGAGAGGTGGCTTTCTTTAGGAATTCAGACTGTATGGCATTGGCTGCTGGTGTTCTATGTTCCAGATTTAGAAGGTGTTTCTTCATTGTGTCTGATGAGATTGATTGAAATGAGAAAGATGGGTTTTGTTAGGTTCAAGTAAGGTGGTGGAATTATTATCTGATGGATAGTTATGTTTAAAGACACAACAATGGAATCCAACACCACAGCAGCAAAAAATCAAATACCAAAAATATTGACGACAGTCACAATGCAGCTTTATTGTTGTACCAACACAACACAAAACTCAACTCATCCAGTAAGTGCTTTCATCTAGTAATAGACTTCTTCAGACTGAATAAGAGATAATCACCTGTCTTATTTATACAAGAGTAAAGTGCAATTAAACAATTAATTAAACAATTAATCATTTATCTTAAAATGCCTATACAAACTTTGCAAGAAAAACTAAAGTTTTCATACATACACTCATTAATTACTACAGAAATGCAAAAAACAGCTTTCATCAACTTAAAAAAACTTTTTTCTTTTTAGGTAAATTTTAAAATTTTCCTTGTCATTGAGACCAGGAGGACAACTTGCATTTAATTTTAGTATCCAACAATATTCTTTCCAATCTAATTCTTCCTCTGCTTCTAATTTATTTTCAAAGTTAAACACTTTATCCAACACCAAAAATCTAGCTGGTCTATTACTAGATGAAAGAGCTTACCTGATGAGTTGAGTTTTGTGTTGTGCTGGTACAACAATAAAGCTGTGTTGTGACTGTCTTCAATATTTTTGGTATTTGATAGTTATGTTTAATGTCATGCTAGCATAAAATGGGTATTGAATGTGGAAGCTATGTCTGTAGGAGAGATTTTGGGGTTTGGATTGGGCTGGTCGTTTTTACTGGGTGTAGCAGCTTGTTTATCCTGGACCAAAAAGTCTTGGGTTACACTTGTATATTGCAGGTTGGTGTAGTATTGTTTTTTGTCTGCTCTGAAAAGTTGTATAAGCTTTGTGATGTTAATGATAATATGGGTACTAAATATAGAAGCTATGTCTGCAGGAGAGCTGCGTTGATTAGATATTTAGTTTGGTTGCATAGTTATTTCTAAAGTTGGAGATTATGTGAAGACTTGTTATTGGTCTACTTTTTTGAGGCCTTACTGCTATTTTGCATTGCTTGTCTGTCTGTGTAAGTTAATCATGGGGCTAGATTATTTTGGTCTCTCTTGTATTTTGCTGGGGCCATAGCAATGAATATGTTTAGAAAGATAATATCGAAATGTTGTATTGCAACAATGTTCCAGTTACTTGATGTTAGAGTGGAGCTAAAGAGCTTTGGGTCAAAATTGGAGAGGCTGTGAATGGGTTTAAATAGGTCTTGTTTGAGTGGGCTGTGGCATTGTCTTATGGCATAGATGGAGAGATGATCACTAAGAGAGTTTGTCAGTGTTCCCTGGGAAGATATATTGCAGGGGATATTGGCTAGTATCCAGTCTAGGATAGAGTGTTTATTGTTAGGTATTGTAAATCTACAAGGAGACTCTATAAATTGAGAGAAGCCAAATGGATTTATGGTGAAAGTTGGGATCTCAGGGATAATGCTAGACTAGTCTATATTTGTATCACCTAAGATGATGGCTTCTTCGTTTATGTTTTTGGAGAGCCATGGAAGGATATCTTCCATGGTGTTTATGTTATCTTTTGTCAGGATATATATGACGCAAATGCATATAATTTTGTGTGTTTTTACTCTGAGATGGGCTAGAAGCCATTCTGCCTTGTTGAAATGAGGGGTGGTGTGAGGGGAAGAGGTAACACTGAGGCCAACTGTATATATTCTTGCAACACTTCCTGCTTTTTTGTGTAGGTCATCTGTTCTGATGATGTTATAACCAGGAGCGATTATTTCTTTGTAGGCTATGTTAGAGTTTTATCCAAGTTTCTGAAACTGCAAGAATATAAGGACTATATAAGTTGATACATGCATGAAATTCTGTCATTTTGTTACAGATACTGCATAGGATCACTGACAACATGCAGTTTGACAATATTGAAAGGTGTTTATTTATTTATTTATTTTTGGTCCACTCAAACCTCATCCTAAACTGGCCCATCCTGGTTGTGCCCATGCACCGATCCTGACTAGTAACCCTCCTTTTACCTCACCTTCCTCTCCCCTCCCCTAACCACCCTGCCTCACACCATCTGATCATTGCATTCCTTCCTGTGCAGGCTCTGGCTCACCCTTTACCCTCCACTTCCCTCCTCACTTAATCTCTGAGACGTTATAATATGCTTAACTACCTCACTTCATCTCAACTCCAAATACATACCCAACTGACTTAAACCTAGCTTCATCTCACTACCACATATGCTACTCACTCAGTCTCCTCTCTTACTCCTCTATCTTCCCCTTCCAACCCATTAGCCCTTCTAGCTTGTTCCACCTTTATGTGGAGCTTCTGCTTTATACCTGCTTGAGTTTAGTGCAATATTTGTGTATACGATTTAGATATACGAGTTTAGAACGGTATCTGAGCTTAGTACTATCTGTATATACATCCTACCTTTATTCCTAGCCTTTAGCTAGATATTGGTATATCTGTTCATTGCTATGTTTCATATTGTATGCATTATTTGCTATTGTATGTATATTCAATTGTTCTTCATGTACTCTGATGCTCATTTATTGTTCTGTGGAGCTTTTCTCCCTGGGCCTCCACTGAAAAAAGACCTGTGTCCAGTTGGAATTTCCTGGTAAACAAATGTAAATAAATACATGAATAAATCCCCCAGTTCCCTAGGTCCATTCCAGGTCTAGCAGTCATGTTCCTACCCTCTGGACTATTTTGTTATTAGTGGGGTCAGCCATGGATCCTTAGGGTATTCTGGAGGCTCAGCTATCTGTGTGTTCTTTTTATATCCCCACCCATTGCCTTCCCCACTCCTCACACTCATCAATTATATCTGAGGACAAGTCCCCTCCACTCTTTGGATGATGTCTCCACTTAGGGATAATCACTGGCCAGCACTCTCCCACCCAGAATGGGCATGCTTATCCTACTCTGCCACTCTGTCAGTTGTCCGAGATGCTAATCATATGTGAGTCACCTGGGCTTTATCCCTCTACACATCCAGAGCAGTTGACAATATGAACAATTATTAGCTGGATAAATGTTTTTGTGGCCTGTTGGAAATGTTAAGTCTGTGTGCACAGACTGTGGATTCTGGGCATCCAAAGTGAAAAAAGGGGAAGAGAAAGAGACATTAGACAAAAGGGATCAGCAGCACTGCAAATACATCTAACAGGAAGGCTGCACATGAGAAGATGTGCCTTGTTTTATAAATTCTCTGTGATACAGTGCAAGAGATGGCTGGCTGAAAGGAAGAATCCATGTGAATAATGAGAGAAATAGTGCAGAAGAAGTTAGAGTTTCCAGAAGTGCAAACCATGTGATATGTGTGGCTACATTTCAATGGAACAACTATAGATAGGTGCAAAGTGAAACAGGTGCTTTATGGCACAGTTAGAGAACTTCGAGAATTACTCACATGGTAAAAAATCATTTGGTGAGCCTATTAGAAGAGACTGGAGGCAAAGGTTTGAAAGGTCGAAGGCCAGACTAGTTTAGTTAGCTAAGTATATGCTAGACAGGGAGCTTAGAGTAAGTTGATCTGATTGACAGACAACTTAGGCAAATAATTATTAAGTTACATCATTGTACAGAATGAATGAATGCTGCATTTAGATTAAAACCACTATAAAGGGTAGCTTTCTGGCAATAAGAAAATTGCTGAGGACAGTTCCTTTGATTTATGTATAAGCTGCAGCAAGCAGAAGCTGTGGCTTAAATTAACTGACCAGATAAACTAGCCATGATGCGAAGGAGCATTGTTAGGTGCTGTGCTTGTAGTAGAGACGTGGAAGTTACTGTAGGAATTGCAAGCTATAGTGATGCCATCCAGAGTATCAGGTCATGGGGGGTGACATTGGTGTGTCTCAATTAAAGAATATGGTCTGGTTCCAAAATTATCCCTTATACTTATGAAATGCCCTTTATCACAAAAGATAGAGATACTGGACTCAAGAGATGGATGGATATGGAGTACTGGAGTCTGAACTAGCTCTAAAGAAGAAGAAGCTATGCCCAGTTATGTTCATCAAGGAAAGTGAACAGTGTTTGGTCCTTTATTGCCCCAAATGGCAGCAATACTAACAAGATCCACTTGAGCTGTGATAGGGGAATGCTGACTTATACTGGTGATTTGATGACCTAAATGTTGTGGGTTTGGAAACGGTGAAGAGTTTCAGAAACAGTCCAGCACCCTACCCAGCTGCCAAATCAATAAGTTCCAGAGGGTAGTTTGCTATTCCGTTGAGAAAAGCATGGAGTCAGAGGTTGAAAACGTTAAGGTATGCTAGGTTTGTGTTGCATGGTATTATCTAATTGCCAGTGAAGGCTACTGACAGGAGATTTTCTGTTTCCTGTTTTCCTGTTGCTCTGCTGGATAATGTACCCCTGGTTAAGTGACTGAGGAAAGGAAAGATAAAGCAAAGGGGTGAAGATGACTGATAGGTAATGGGACTATGTAGAAACATACAGGTAAACTCAGTTTGCAGTATAATAACAGGAACATCTACAGATAAATCCAGTTTGTCATGTATTGCATAATGGGGACTACGAAAGTTAAACCCAGTTTGCCATATATCATACAATAGGGACTAGCACAGATTAACCCTGTTTGCCATATATTCTACTTTCATTGCCATTAATTGGATTGTGAGAACTAGTACAGGTAAACCCAGTCTGCAATGTACTGTTCACTGGGGTCTGCTACAGGTAATCATACGTTTGCTATGTATTCTACTAATGAAACTACTAAAGGTGAACCAAAGGGGCTTCTGGCTATCAGAGAAAAATGACACTCATTGAAAAACACTCACCCAAGATAGACTAAGATTGCCCAAAACACTGTGTTGAGGGGGGACTAGTTATACAGTTACATATTTTGTGCACAAATGAGGTTTAGTCTTAAATCTGAAGACTGAACATATATTACATTTTAAAAATGGGAGGAGAAAGTGTAAAATGTATGAATAATTTCTGTATCTGAGTGGGTCTTCTTTTCTTTAATTGTAAGTGCTAAGCTGACAAATCCTTTTGTGTGATATATCTTGTCATCAAACATGAAAAATCTTTGGGGTCAGTTACTTTATGTGTGACATACATCAGTAGTGGAAAGTAACTAGTTTTACATAATGTAATTTTATATTGACTTTGCCCATAAAGGAGGTATTACAAATAGTGATAGGGGGTGAAATTCAATACTTCTGAGGTTTTAAATGGTTTATTTGCCAAGTTATTAGAGCAATGCATTATGGAACTTGTTTCTTACTAGCCCTGAATTTTAAAAGCTGTCAACAGTGAGTTATATTGAATGCAGACAATGGTATGTGTTCTTAGTCTAGCCATCCTATTTTGTCTTGGAATGTGGACTGCAGAGTTATTTCTGTTATTTTCACATGGATTCATTAATGGAAATTATGTGATGTGTGTTTTGTAGGGCATAAATAGGAACATAATCTTAACAGTTCATAGGATCATAGGAACTTACTAGGCTATTGGGCCTGAGGCCCTTGCAAGCCTAGTCAAGAATTTAGCATACGTTCCTACAGGTCAGCACCTTATGCCCCTGTCTAGCAGGGACACAGGTGGAATCTCAGTGGTGTATTTTCTGTTCCCCATCCAGTTATCCAGGTTGTACTTAAATAGGTTTAATGAGGTACTCTGCTTGACATGGAGAGGGAGTGTATTCCACAGATGGAGGAGTCTACGGGACACAAATCTGTTCCGCCAACAAGTCCTATTGATGTCACACCCCAGGTTGAGGTTGTGTGTCTGGGTTACTCGAATGGAACTTGACTTGTGGATATGCAGCAGTCCCATCAAGGTGGGGTCTGAGATTGCTTTGTGCACCAGACAGAAGTCATCTCTGAGGAGTCTGTATGAGACTGAGTAGAGGGGCAAGGCTTTTATCTTATCTATGTAGGGTTGATGTTTGAGGCCATGGATTCTCCTGGTGAAGAACCTTTGTGGTCTCTCCAGCTGCTGCATGTGCTTTGTGAGATACATGCTGGAAGGGGCATTGTACTCAATAATGGGCCTTATAAGGGAAGAATACAAGGATGTTATGACCACCTTGTCCCTGGATGAGATACCCATACTAATGAGGTGGGCCATGTAGAAAGCTTTCCATACAACAGAGGCAATATGGTGGTCAAAATTCAGTTTGCTATCAACCTGGGTGCCCAAGTCCCTCATGACTGATTGTGTGATTAGGACCTTGTTGTTAATGTGATAATGTGTGGGGTCATTACTCTTCCCAAAGGGGATGATGATGATGCATTTTTTGGCATTCAGTCTGAGGCCATTTTTCTGGCACCAGTCATTTGTTTGGGTGAGACACTCTTGGAGGATGTCCACGTCATTAGGGGAATTAATGACAGTGCTCAGCTTGCAAAACGTGGTCAGACATAGCCCATTTGTTTTGGCCTGCACCTGAGAAAAGTATATTCCAAACAGCAGAGGCCCCAAAACCGATCCCTGTTGTACATGGCTCGTTACAGGTCTACTGCTTGAGGTGGCTTCCCCTATTTTGACTAGATAAGTTCTATCCATGAGCCAGTTTGCTACCCATCTGGTAGCATATGGATTGATGCCTAGTTGAGAGACTTTATCTATTATACTCAAATGGGGAATAGTATCAAAGGCTTTGACCAGGTCAAAGTAGGTGGTGTGCCGTCTTCCCCTCGCCCATGGCTTTGGTGACTGTCTCAAAGAAGTCAACCAATTTTAACAGGGATAACCTCCACATGATGAAACCAAACTGTGTGGGATCGAGTGTTTGAGGTTGCCACTGTCCTTGTTAATGAGTTCCATGATAATCCACTCCATGGCCTTGCAGATAGGCTGATGGGTCTATAATTTCCTAGATCAGTGAACTCTCCATCTTTATGCAAAGGGATGACAGTGGCTGTCCTCCACTAGGCTGGGACAAAACCGGTAGTCAGCCTTTGGTTGAACAGCGTGTCTAATGGTGCTGCAAGTTCCTCCCTGAGTTCATGTAGGATTCAGCCTAGGATGTTATCTGGTCTCATGGAGGCTGTAATTTTTGCCTTTGAGAGGGCAGTGATGACTTGCTCCCTAGAGATAAGAGGAGGGGGGCAGGTGCTGGGGATGTCCAGATTTACTGATGAGGGGACAGAGGGGTGAAGTTTTCACTGAATCTGTCTGCCAGCAGGTTGGCTATCTCTACAGCACTTGTGTACGTGGTGTCCTTTGCCACCAGTTCTGAGCAAATATGAGTGCTTCCTTTGAGATTGTGGACATATGTAAAGAAGGCCTTATGATTGTCTTTAGTAGATGTGGCCAGTTTGGACTCAAAGTTCAGACTAAGGAGAAATTGCTTCCAATTAGGCACCTGCACCTTCTTGGTCCTGGACAGCACTTTTTTCCTTTTATTATAAAGTTTATTTATTGCAGATGTCCACCAGACAGGTTTACTGTTCCTTGAGAAGGATGATTTTTGTCTTGTCAGGTATTCCTGATTCCATGCAGCTATATAAATGTTCGTATAGTACTTTGGTGTAGGTTTGGACATATGTGCCAGTTCCTATGGAGGGGGAGGGAGCTGTGAAACTGTTTTAACAGTTATCAGTTATTATAACAGATATGAAGTGTCAGTATTCAAAGCTGTATGAAATGGCTTTGAGGGTACTCAGTAAGTAGAGCATTCTTTAGAATGTAGGCTATAATGGCATATTCTCAGGTGAGAACCGTCCTGCCTTCAGGCTGTCATTTGCTTTTATCAGTCAATTCTAGACAAAATTATGTGGTGTAGCAAGAAATTATTTTCTTTTGAATTATGCATTTGTATATAACATAAAGACATTGTATTTATATATTAGTTATGTAAAACACTTATGAAGCATTATGTCATCAGATTCACTTCAGGTGTTTGTACAAGATCCAATACAGATGATATGTATGAAATGTGATACCTTAAGGGGATGCTGGATGTATGTATGGGTTTAGACTAACTTTTATTTCAGTTCATACCAATAATCAGTCATTAAAAAAATACAAGCAGAAAACTGCTCAAAAGGTATTTCTGAGGGCAGGAATGGGTAGTGAGACAAAGGAGTAGAAAATGGCCTAGAGGGATGCTTAAGGGTAAGGTGAAGTAGGGGGTTGAGATCAGATTAGTGGATTGAGAGAATGAGATGAAACTGGAAGCGAGAGTGCAGGGAGAGGGTTAATAATTAAAGCATCCTCAAAGAGGGTGCTGTCTAGGATGAGAAGATGACAAAGAATACTGACAGGAAGTAGTAGAGTTAAAAGTAGCTAGTGTATTGGTAAAAAATACTAGGGCTGAGATGAGGTGATTGTCTAGAGACACAGATAGGAGAGAGAGAGTGACAAGTGGGATTAGTGATCTAAGAGATGAGCAGTAGGAAAGGGAATGGGAGAAGACAGGTGGTGGGAGATACTATAGGATTATAGGAGATGCAGTAGAGAGATAAGGACTTAAATAGGGACTTTTTAGGTGGGTTAGAAGATATGTAGAGAGATGAAGTGTTAAGACTTGCATGGTATGAAGGAAGGATTTTTGATGGCATGAATGCATCCACAGATGATGATGTCTGTTGGTAACCTGAGCACAGTGCCATGCAACCTGTGGCCAAGCATTGGAGAGCATAGTTAAGGACAGGCCTTATGAAAGTATGATTCTGGTATATTTGAAAACATTTTGTACAAATTATTTAGATAAAAAATAAATGCTGTTATTAGTGCATTTTATTTCTAAGTAGAAGCAAACTTTATATACTCCTTAACTTGGGAGGTGAACATCGCAAGAAACATAATTACTTTAAACTTGTTAAGTCTATCATATGTGAATAATTCTGTGGATGACAAAATCTCAGATCAGAAACTTTTGAACAAGTGGGTACTGACACAGGATATACTTCAGATACAATTGTTAAGAAGATCCCCTACAGTAGGAACACTATCTGTGCACATACTATTATATTTTATGAGTCTACTACTGGTGTTTGAATACTAGTAGTTAGATTACACTTGTTCCCGCAACTTGATCAAAAAAGTAAGTAAACTCCCACCAGCCCAGTCTCCAATTTCTACATACCGTCCCCTCACCCACCCCTATAAAACTGCATAGCTGTAGCAGAATCTAAGCTCTAACCCTAAAAACACCCAATATTAAAGTTCCCAATCGCTCCCTAAATGTAAAACGCCAACCCCTCCCTAAACATTAATTCCCTAGTCACAACCTAAACCTGCAAACTCTTCCCTCAAACTAATGCTAAAAGTCCCTTCCCACTCATTAACCCTAAAATTGGCATGCCACTTCCTAACCATACTCTTACTGTATCCCCATGGCTGCTTGGCTCAACTCATACTTTAGCTTGATAGTGAGCAGCCGCCTACAAAAGCAACAAGAGACTTGAGTTTGCAGCTTTGAGACATTGGTTTTAAGTGCTTGCAGTTCAAGTGCTTGTAGTGTCCCCGTTTTAAAAGTTAATTTCTTGTGAATGCAAGAAGAGGGAAAAACCTGTGTCAAAGCAGATTATTTCCAAATGGTTATCCCAGAAGGGTGAGGGCTCATTCTACCAGGACCATGACATCCTCTATGGCTTTTTGAAAAGGACTGGATTTTAGAAATATTCCAGAAGTGGCAACTTGGTCCTGTGTGCATGCTTTTATAAAGCACTATAAGCTAGATTCCTTCAGCAGGTCTAGGTCAGGCTTTAGTAGGACTGTTTTAATATGGATTCTTGGACCCTTCTCCTTCTACCTCCCATTAGTTCTAAGCAATGGTAATCTATCCATATAACTGCCTACAGCACCAGTGATCAATATGATGAACATAGTATAGTTATGTAAGTAAACTAACCATAACAGCAGATGTTCAAATGACCACTGTTGCAGTAGGCACTCCACACCCTCCATCCTGATTTTTATTTGGTGTGTTTTGTTTTTGCCATGGTGATGACATTTACTTTTTGTTGTTCTTAGCAGTGTCTTATCAGGCCTCTATGCTTCCCTTTCTCAGTTGTCATGAAAGTTCTGAAGGGCTTGGGGTCCAATCCTGTCTTTTTAGTCAGCTGATTTTGAACTGACTAATGGTTTGGGTATGTAGAAGATGCAAAACTTGAGTGGAGATTCACCTGTGTAAAAAAAGCAGTTCCAACAGCCGAGAAATATCACCAAATCATTTATTAAAATCAACAAGCAGCAAAAATAGCAAGGGATAGCAGTTTAGCACTTTCGTCTAGGTAAAGACTTCTTCAGAACTGCTAACACATCCACTATTTCACTTAAATACTCACAAAATCAACACATGTGATCAAACCGCCCAATGGAACACCGGTGTCGACTTTCAAAAAATTGTGTGAGAAACTATGTTAAAATCCAAGATACAAGCATGATAATACATGCATACAATACCAATAGAATTCACTAATGAATAACAGCATTATGCAAATACAAATATATGGTAAACTCAGGAATGTAAATTAAAACAAATTATGTGTAAACTCCAGAACATTTAAACCACATTGTATCTGTGATAATCACCCTTCAAGACTCTTTAAAATGAGAATGGAGGTGATGGAACTACTTTCATTAAGGCCTGGGGGAGATTAAGCATCGCATGTAAGAATCCATTTAAGTTCCTTTTTATTTAAATGATCCCAACTGTAAGAAACCCCTTGGATCACAGTCCATGTGGTCAATCACCAAAACCTGAAAAAAATGCCCCTCACAAAAAGAGATGTGTCTGTAAAGAGCATTAGTAGACATTTCTCTTCTAATGTCATTTAAATGCTCATAAATACTCTCCTTTAACATCCAACAGGTCTTCCCAATGTAAAAAGCCTTACATTTTTGGTAAAAGGCCCCATACACAACTCGCCTAGATAGGCATTTAAAATGCCTTTTCACTTCTGTTTTCTTATGCCTAATAAAGAATGAATCACAGCACTGGATATGTTGGCAATAGTTGCAATGGTTGCACTTAAACACACCTTTTGTTCTATTTGAACCCACATTGTCCCTTTTCATCTCCAATAAATTCTTGAAACACATACCTTTCCTAAAAACAATTTTAGGTTTAGTACCAAATAATTTAACACCTTCTTTAATAGAGGTGACAATTGGCTAGAATCTGTTAACCACTTTAACAATTTCCTGACTATTCACTGAAAAGGTAATGACCATAGAATGTTTGTAAGGTACCTCAACTGTTTGAATACCATTGTGGTCATTTTGATCCATAACTGAGTCAATATGTGGGCCTTTTTGGATAGGGAGTAAAGGTTGGTAAAAACCTTTGTTCCTTTTACCAATGACTTCATCCTTAACAGACACCAATGGTTCCAAAGGGTAAACCCTTATGTTGAACATGTCAAGAAGCTTGTCTATCTCCTACCCAAATGTGATGTTGTCTGACACCATACGAGCCAGTTGTACAAACTGACCTTTCACTACTGCTCTTTTTTGAAAAGCAGGGTGCCAACTGTCATAGTGGAGATAGGAATTTGAAAAGGTCTTTTTACTATAGATATTAGAAGAAAAAACACTCTCCACCATAATCCTTACTAACCATAATATCTAGGTAGGCTATTTGGTCATGGTCAAATGTATGAGTGAATTTCAAAAATGGGGTAGTGTTATTGATGTATTCCAAGAACTCATTCAACCTCCTGACTGAGTCATTCCATATTAAGAAAATATCATCCAAAAAACAGATGTAGAATGACCAGTTGTGCGCAAATGAATTATTGAGAATAAAACACCTCTCCCAATATGTCATAAAGAGATTAGCAAAGCTAGGAGTACAAGAAGCTCCCAGTGCAACTCCACTTGCTTGCCTTAACAAATGTCCTTCAAAGTATAGGTAGTTGTTACTCAGGACAAGGTCCATTAGTGTAATAGCAGTATTTATGCTATTTTGATCCAAAAGACCAATGTCAAAGAGTGTGCTTTGGACCCTGTCCAATCCCTCTCTATGGGGGATTACAGAATATAGGTCTTGGAAATTGATCATTACAAAAACAAAATCTTCTAAAAATTCAAGCTGTGCTAATCTCGACAGAAAACCCCATGAATCTTTACATATACTTAGCTATGTAAAATGTTTTACTTCTCCCAGCATCCACTATAGGTCTCCAAGGTGGATTATTTAAATCCTTGTGGATCTTACGTATTCCAAAAATACTGGCTACCACTGGAAATTGGTTATAATACTAATCATGAGTGTCCTTGTGTATCTCGCCCTGCATGACCATGTCGTAAAGGTAAGCATCTAGTTTGGAAAAAACAATATTCAATTAATTCCTTGAGATTTGCATGTACCTGTCAGATAGTAACATATCTAACATCCTACTATTGTAATCTTCAGTGTCCATTATTACAACACCCACACCCTTATCTGTTTTCATCACTCTAATAGTCTTGTTGTTGCAAAGATCATTTAACAGGGATTCTTCCTTTTTAGAAAGATTTAATTAATGTATAGCCTGGTAAGATCCAGAGCAAATTTTATGAATATCTTTCTCACATAATGTTTCAAAAAGGGATAACTAGTTGTTTAAGGGAGGGTTGAAAGAACTAGCTTTCCTAAGTGTTTTACTAGGATCTGTAGTAGAATTGGGGTTCCCTGATTTAAACCATAAAGCCAAATTCAGTTTGTGGGTAAACAGTTTTAAATCAATAAGTGCCTCAGGCAAGTTAATTTTTTTAGCTGGTACAAAACTTTAACCTTTGCTCAAAAGGTTAGCATGGTCAGTAGTAATATTAATGCTAGAAAAATTATAGACAGTAAAATCCCTATCTGTGTTCTAAACACAGGTAGGTCCCCCATTCACCTCTCTTAGGCTGGAAATTGTTTGGTCCATCTGCATTTCAGAATAATTGACTAAACTCTGACTCAAATTAATGAGAGTCAACAGGGGTAATGAGTGTGCGTCACCAGCTTCGTTATTAAACGCTGTAACATGAAAATCTGAATTACTATCTTGTGTCATTTCATTAAAGTTAATACTACTAAAATGTGAGTGAATGTTTTGGCCTTCACCAACCAACTCACTTAAGGATTCACAAGTAGGGTCATGTACCCAATTAGCATCACTAACAGTTTGATTAATTGAGTTGTTACAAGTATCCATAGAAAAATCTGCTACAATTCTTCAGCCATTATCTAGAGGTTTCTTACTCTCATCTACTATGTTTCCTAATGCATCCCCAGAACACTCCACGTCTGCTTTGATTATACAAACTGCTGTTAGTAAAAATACTTTCAGAGTCACTTGAAATGAAACAGTAAATGTCTGCATTGCTCTCATCAATACAAACGGTTTGTTCAAAACGTCTAATATCTGTAATTGTACTATTAATACAAGGCTTTACAAACTCAGTGAGAGTTGTACATACTCCTACCAAACCTATTTTGGAAGTTACACTACTATTGGGACAGCTAGCCCCACAGTTGACAGGTACACATTACCTACCATATAGTTCCACTTACAATACCTGAGTTCATTACATTAAGTGAATTAGAATTGTTAGCCAAGGTTCCTTCCCTTTCAGCCACATGTTCTGTGTCCATGTTCATAAGACTACAACAAAATTCTGTTAAGGATGCATCCAGTAATGCTACACAATCATCAGTGTTTGAATTAAGCCTCAAATTACTGTCTGTTGTAATGTCAAACATCAACAATGCTTCGTTCTCATATACAGACCCAGAATCCGGGTGAATCTATTCAGTTAAATAACCCATCGTTGATACTAAATTAAAGTCACAAAACTTCTTTGGATAGCCAGTTATACTTACTTGTTTCTGTAAAAGTACTTTTTCTTCATGTTTTCATTCCACTGTAGTTTCTTTGCCAAATATTCCTGTACCTGTTGTTGTTTTGAGCAGTTCCAAGTTTTGGTTTTGCTCCTAACTGCTCAGAATTAGGGTTAAGATTGTCATGCAGATAGGAATTGGGTTTAGAGTTGTTTAAATGGTAGTCCAAAGTTGTTTGAGGACTATTGTCCTGATTTTTACCCCTTTCCCTTTACCGCAACCTCTCAGAGCATCTTACACCTTGCTCATCCTATGTAGTGACTTCCTGTACATCCTCACTGCAAGCCTCACTTTGATTTATACCTTCCCCTGTCTAGTATTTGAATACTTTTTCAGCATAAGTTGGTTTGATTCTGTGCAGCCAGGGGGCGGAGCGTAAGCTGTTCCTGTGGAATATGCATCAGTATCTCTTTTTAATTTCTTAAGTTTTCTCAATTGAATTGTTTTACAAATATTGTCAATTTTATTGAACAAGTTACCATAGTTAGTGCCATAGTGATCAAACAGCACATCACTCATCAGGCTTCCATTCAGAATGTCAAGATCTCAAGATATTTTATCTAGTTTAACATCATTTTCATGTATAATAAGATGAATAATGTCAGTACCTGCTTTGTTAAAGATGTTAATCAATGCTTTGTGAAACTCTGAATTTTCCTCAACTCTATTAGGGAAACGCCAAATTTGTAGACCCTTAGGTATTAGCCCTCTCTTCAGATTCTCATGTAGCTAGGCAGTGTCCATCTGCAATTTCTTGTAACAAAGCAGCTTCTCATAAATAATTTAAACTGGTCTGTGAAAGAACGCTCACCTATAACTTCCTGATTGGTGTTGACACTATTTAAGTTGGAAGCATTTATGGAGAACTCAAAATTATCTCTATTCCAAGTGTCAAATCACTTGTTGGTCGGTTAGTACTTCCATTTGTATGTCCTAGTTCACCAAGTTGGTTTGACCATGAGGCAAAAACGCCTGCACATTGATCAAAATGGGAATAAACTATCCTGGGAGAGCTGCTATTTCCATATAATTGTTGATTTTTTTCCAAAATGGATGAAAGACTACCAATCCCAGCTCAAAGCTGTGTAACCAAGTCCAAAGAGGGAGACCCAGATACTTCACCAGATGCCATAAACCGTTATACTGACAAACCAAGAATCAAGCCAAACAAATGAAAAACTTGAGTGGAGATCCAGGTGCCCAAAAAGACCAATACCAACAGCCAAGAAATATCACCAAAACGATTTATTACAATCAACAAGCAGCAACAATAGCACGTGATAGCAGTTTAGTGCTTTCGTCTAGGTAAAAACTTCATCAGAACTGCTAGTCCATCCACTATTTCACTTAAATACTCACAAAATAAACACGTGCTCAAACTGACCAATGGAACACCAGTGTTGACTTTCAGAAAATGACATTAGGAGAGAAAGGTCTACTAATGCTCTTTATAGACACATCTGTTCTTGTGAGGGGCATTTTTTCAAGTTTGTGGTGATTGACCACATGGACAGTGATCCAAGGGGTTTCTACACTGAGGATCATTTAAATTAAAAGGAACTCAAATGGATTCTTACATGTGATGCTTTATCTCCCACAGGCCTTAATGAAAGTAGTTCCATCACCCCCATTCTCAAGTTAAAGAGTCTTGAGGGATGATTATCACAGATACAATGTCGTTTAAATGTTCGGGAGTTTACACAAAATTTGTTTTAATTTACATTCCTGAGTTTAACATATATTTGCATTTGTATAATGCTGTTATTCATTAGTGAATTATATCGGTATTGTATGCATGTATTATCATACTTGTATCTTGGATTTTAACATAGTTCCTCACACAATTTTTTGAAAGTCGATACTGGTGTTCCATTGGTCAAATTGATCACATGTGTTGATTTTGTGAGTATTTAAGTGAAATAGTGGCTGTATTAGCAGTTCTGAAGAAGTCTTTACCTAGATGAAAGCGCTAAATTGCTATCACTTGCTATTTTTGCTACTTCTCAGCTGTTGGTACTGGTCTTTTTGGGCACCTGAATCTCCACTCAAGTTTTTCATTTGTTTGGTTTGATGGAGTATCTGGATCTCCCTCTTTGGACCCAGTTACAGAACTTTGAGCTGGGATTGGTAATCTTTCATCCCTTTTGGGAAAAAATTAACCAGCAATTATATGGAAACAGCAGCTCTCCCAGGGTGGTTTCTTCTCAATTGGATCAATGTGCAGGCGTTCTTGCCTCATAGTCAAACCAACTTGGTGAACTAGGACATACAAATACAAATACTAACTGACCAACAAGTGATTTGACACTTGGAACAGAGATAGTTTCAAGTTCTCCATAAATGCTTCCAACTTAAATAGTGTCAACACCAATCAGGAAGTTATAGGTGAGCGTTCTTTCACTGACCAGCTTAAATTATTTGAAGAGAAGCTACTTTTTTTTACAAGGAATTGAAGATGGAGAATGCCTATCTACATGAGAATCTGAAGAGAGAGCTAATACCTAAGGGTTTACAAATCTGGCATTTCCCTAATAGAGTTGAGGAAAATTCAGAGTTTCACAAAGCATTGATTAACATTTTTAACAAAACAGGCACTGACATGATTCATCTTATTATACATAAAAATGATGTTAAACTAGATAAAATATCTTGAGATCTTGACATTCTGAATGGGAGCCTGATGAGTGATGTACTGTTTGATCACTATAGCACTAACTACAGTAACTTGTTCAATAAAATTGATGATATTTGTAAAAAAAATTCAATTGAGAAAACTTAAGAAATTAAAAAGAGATACTGATGCATATTCCACAGGAACAGCTTACCCTCTGCCCCCTAGATTCACAGAATCAAACCAACCAATCCTGAACAATTATTCGGATGATAGACAGGGAAGGTATAAATCAAAATGAGGCTTGTAGTGAGGAGGTACAGGAAGTCTCTACACAGGATGAGCAAGGTATAAGACGCTCTGAGAGGTTGCGGCAAAGGGAAAGGGGTAAAAATCAGGACAATAGCCCTCAAACAACTTTGGACTATCCTAGAAACAACTCTGAACCCAATTCCTATCTGCATGACAATCTTACCCCTAATTTTGAGCAGTTATGAGCAAGACCAAAATGTGGAACCGCTCAAAACAATAACAAGCAGAGGAATACTTGGCAAAAAAAACTACAGGGGAACAAAACCACAAGGAAGAAGTATTTTACAGAAACAAGTAAGTATATCTGGCTATCCAAAGAAGTTTTGTGACTTCAATTTAGTTTCAAAGAAGTTTTGTAACTTTAATTTAGTATCAACGATGGGTTATTTAACTGAATCGATTCACCTGGATTCTGGGTATGTATATGAGAATGAAGCATTGTCAATGTTTGATATTACAACAGACAGTAATTTGAGGCTTAATTCAAACATTGATTATTATGTAACATTATTGGATGCATCCTTAACAGAATTTTGTTGTAGTCTTATGAACAAGGACACAAAACATGTGGCTGAAAGGGAAGGACCCTTGTCTAACAATTCTAATTCACTTAATGCAATGAACTCAAGTATTGCAAGTGAACTATATGGTGAACAATATGTACCTGTCAACTGTGGGGCTAGCTGTCCCAATAGCAGTGTAACTTCTGAAATAAGTTTGGTAGGAGTATGTACAACTCTCACTGAGTTTGTGGAGCCTTGTATTAATAGTACAACTACAGATATTAGATGTTTTGAACAAACCGTTTATATTGATGAGAGCAATGCAGACACTTACTGTTTCATTTCAAGTGACTCTGAAAGTATTTTTACTAACAATAGTTTGTACAATCAAAGCAGAAGCAATGGATTGGAGTGTTCTGAGAATGCATTATCAAACATAGTAGATGAGAATAAGAAACCCCTAGATAATGGTGGAAGAATTGTAGCAGATTTTTCTATGGATACTTGTAACAACTCAATTAATCAAACTGATAGCGATATTAATTTGGTACATGACCCTACTTGTGAACCCTTAAGTGAGTTGGTTGGTGAAGGCCAAAACATTCACTAACATTTTAGTAGTATTAAATTTAATGAAATGACAGAAGATAGTAATTCAGATGTTCATGTCACAGCGCTTAATAACAAAGCTGGCGATGCATACTCATTACCCCTTTTGAATCTCATTAATTTGAGTCAGAATTTGGTCAATTATTCTGAAATTGAGATGGACCAAACAATTTCCAGCCTAATAGAGGTGAATGGGGGACCTACCTGTGTTCAGAACATGGATAAGGATTTTACTGTCTATAATTTTTCTAGCATTAATATTACAACTGACCATGCTAACCTTTTGAGCGAAGGTTTAAGTTTTGTACCAGCTAAAAAATCTAGCTTGCCTGAGGCACTTATTGATTTAAAACTATTTACCTGCAAACTGAATTTGGCTTTATGGTTTAAATCAGGGAACCCCAATTCTGCTACAGGTCCTAGTACAACACTTAGGAAAGCTAGCTCTTTCAACCCTCCCTTAAACAACTGGTTATCCCTTTTTGAAACATTACGTGAGAAATATATTTGTAAAGTTTGCTTTGGATCTTACCAGGCTATAAATGAATTAAATCTTTCTAAAAAGGAAGAATCCCTGTTAAATGATCTTTGTAACAACAAGGCTATTAGAGTGATGAAACCAGATAAGGGTGTGGGTATTGCAATAATGGACAATGAAGATTACAACAATAGGATGTTAGATACGTTACTATCTGACAGATACATACAAATCTCAACAAATGAATTGAATATTGCTTTTTCAAAATAGATGCTTGCCTTTATGACATGGTCATGCAGGGTGAGATAGACAAGGACACTCATGATTATCTTTATAACCAATTTCCAGTGGGAGCCGGTATTTTTGGAATCCCTAAGATCTACAAGGATTTAAATAATATTATAAGATTTAAATTGTTTAAAACCTTATTTGTAGCAACTCACATACTTGTCTGCCAATTGTTAATAGTCTGTATAATTGAATTGCCTGAGGATCTTTTTTTCTCTCCAGGTCTCTGCTTGTAAAATCCTATAACTGATTGTCACTACTATGTTAATAAAATTTAATAAATTGTTTTCTAGTCCTGAGGAGCTTTTCTTCCTGGATCTCTGCTGAAAATGAGCCAAAAGCTCAGCCAGACTAACCCGGCTAACAAATGTAAAATAAATAAAATAAATAAATAAATAAATAAAAATAATCCACCTTTGAGACCTATAGTGGACGCTGGGTGAAGTAAAACATTTTACATAGCTAAGTATGTGGATAGTTTACTACAACCATCTACAAGTCATGTAAAACATATATGTAAAGTTTCGTGGGATTTCCTGTCTAGATTAGCACATCTTGAATTTTTGGAAGATTGTGTTTTTGTAACAATCGATGTCCAAGACCTATATCTGGTTATCCCCCATAGAGAGGGATTGGACTGGGTCCAAAGCACACTCTTTGATATTGGTCTTTTGAATCAAAATAGCATAAATACTGCTATTACACTGATGGACCTTGTCCTGAGTAACAACTACCTATAATTTGAAGGACATTTGTTCAGGCAAGTCAAGTGGAGTAGCAATGGGAGCTTCTTGTGCTCCTAGCTTTGCCAATCTCCTTATGACATATTGGGAGAGGCGTTTAGTTCTCAATAGTTTGTGAGCAACTGGACATTCTACATCCGTTTTTTTGGATGATATTTTTTTAATATGGAATGACTCATTTAATGAGTTCTTGGAATACATCAATAACACTAACCCATTTTTGAAATTCACTCATATGTTTGACCATGACCAAATAGCTTACTTAGATGTTATGGGTAGTAATGATTATGGCAAGGAGTGTTTTTGTTCTAACATCTATCGTAAAAAGACCTTTTCAAATTCCTATTTTTCAAAAAAGTAGTAGTGAAAGGTCAATATGGTGTCAGACGACACCACATTTGGGCAGGATATAGACAAGCTTCTTGACATGTTCTTTGGAACCATTGGTGTCTGTCAAGGATGAAGTCCTTGGTAAAAGGAACAAAGGTTTTTACCAACCTTTACTCCCTCTCCAAAAAGGCCCACATGTTGACTCAGTTATGGATCAAAATGACAACAATGGTATTCAAACAGTTGAGGTGCCTTACGAATGTTCTATCATCATTATCTTTTCAGTGAATAGTCAGGGAATTGTTGAAGTGGTTAAGAAATACTGGCCAATTGTCCCCTCTATTAAAAAATGTGTTGAATTATTTGGTGCTAAACCAAAAATTGTTTTTAGGAAAGGTATGTGTTTCAAGAATTTATTGGAGATGAAAAGGGACAATATGGGTTCAAATAAACCAAAGGGTGTGTTTAAGTGCAACCATTGCAACTATTGCCAACATATCCAGTGCTGTGATTCATTCTTTATTAGGCATAAAAAAATAGAATTGAAAGGGTATTTCAATTGCCTATCTAGAAAATGTAAGGCTTTTTACATTGGGAAGATCTGTCGAATGTTAAAGGAGACAATTTATGAGCATTTAAATGACATTAGGAGAGAAAGGTCTACTAATGCTCTTTACAGACACATCTGTTCTTGTGAGGGGCATTTTTTCAAGTTTGTGGTGATTGACCACATGGACAGTGATCCAAGGGGTTTCTACACTGTGGATCGTTTAAATAAAAAGGAACTCAAATGGATTCTTACATGTGATGCTTTATCTCCTGCAGGCCTTAATGAAAGTATTCCATCACCTCCATTCTCAGGTTAAAGTGTCTTCAGGGGTGATTATCACAGATACAATGTGGTTTAAATGTTCTGGAGTTTACACATAATTTGTTTCAATGTACATTCCTGAGTTTAACATATATTTGCATTTGTATGATGCTGTTATTCATTAGTGAATTCTATTGGTATTGTATGTATGTACTATCATGCTTGTGTTTTGATGTTCCATTGGTCAGTTTGATCACATGTGTTGATTTTGTGAGTAGTTAAGTGAAACAGTGGATGTACTAGCAGTTCTGAAGAAGTCTTTACCTAGACGAAAGCACTAAACTGCTATCATTTGCTATTTTTGCTGCTTGTTGATTTTAATAAATCATTTGGTGATATTTCTTGGCTGTTGGAACTGGTCTTTTTGGGCACCTGGATCTCCACTCAAATTTTTCATTTGTTTGGTTTGATTCTTGGCTTGTAAAGTGTTGGAAACTGGCTGGCTGTTATATCATATGCAGGATATAACCCGTATAGCTTAGGCTACTGCAGTAGTGAACAATATTAAGAAAATCTCCATCTACATGTCTTTTCCTATAACCAAATCCAATCTTTTTGGTAAAAAATAAAAACACCCTGAAGAAAAAGGGCAAAAGTAGCTTTTACTCCCCAGTAATAATAGATTCTATATGATTTAGAATAGAAATATCCTTAATATTTCATCCTCCATACTTAGTTCAAGATCATGTTCATGTAAGTGCTTATTATCTAAGTGCTATCGCAGTTAATAAGAAAACAAATAAAATAAACTACGACAGTATGAAATATAAATGAGACTCATCATCATCTTCTTTCAGCTGTTCCCGTTAGGGGTCGCTACAGCAGATCATCTGTTTCCATTTCTTCCTGTCCTCTGCCTGCATGTCCTCTCTCACCACATCATAAACCTTATCTTAGGCCTTCCTCTTTTCCTCTTACCCGGTAGCTCCATCCTTAGCATCCTTTTCCCAATATACCCAGCATCCGTCCTCAGCACATGTCCAAACCAATGTAATCTCGCCTCTCTTGCTTTTTCTCCAAACTGTCCAACCTGAGCTGACCCTCTAATATACTGATTCCTAATCCTGTCCATCCCAGTCACACCCAGTGCAAATCTTAACATCTTTAACTCTGCCACATCTAGCTCTGACTCCTGCCTTTTCATCAATGCCACCGTCTCCAACCCATATAACATAGCTGGTCTCACTACCCTCTTGTAGACCTTCTCTTTCACTCTTACTGGTACCTGTCTGTCACAAATCACTCCTGACACTTTTCACCCAGCCTGTATTCTCTTCTTCACCTCACTTCCACACTCACCATTACTCTAAACTGTTGATCCCAAGTACTTAAAATCATCCACCATTACCAACTCTACTCCCTGCATCATCACCATTCCTCTACCCTCCCACTCATTTACACACATATATTCTGTTTTAGCCCTGCTGACCTTCATTCCTCTCCTCTCTAAAGCATATCTCCACCTCTCCAGGGTCTCCTCAACCTGGTCCCTACTCTCACTACATATCACAATGTTATCTGAAAACATCATAGTCCATGGGGCCTCCTGTCTGATCTCATCTGTCAACCTGTCCATCAACACTGCAAATAAGAAAGGGCTCAGAGCTGATCCTTGATGTAATCCCACCTCCATCTTAAACGTATCTGTCACTCCCACCGCAGTCCTCACCAATGTCACACTACCCTCGTACATATCCTGTACCACTCTTACATACTTCTCTGCCAATCCCGACTTCCTCATACAATACCACAACTCCTCTCTAGGCACCCTGTCATATGCTTTCTCTAAGTCCACAAAGACACAATGCAACTCCTTCTGACCTTCTCTGTATTTCTCCAACAGCACTCTCAAAGCAAATATTGCATCTGTAGTACTCTTTCCTGGCATGAAACCATACTGAAATATAAATGAGACTATAAACTGTAAAATTAGCATGTGGCAGACTGTAAAAAGCAAACATTTTTCAGTAAAACTCATGAAATGTTAAACTGTTGTCCCACCTGGATGAGTTGGTGGTATCTCAGGTGGAAGTAAAAGATCTCATGACACTTATCAAAAAGAATGGGTGAAGTTCCCTGGGTGCCCTGGCCAAGTTTCCCATAGTCAGTATGAATACCACCTTGGGCGTCCCCTGAAAATATGTCATTGGCCTAGTGGGATAACCTTGTGAACTAAGAGGGAGAAAGTAAATAATTAACTAAATAAAAAATAGCAAGCAAAAATGTTATTAAGCTCAGTTTAATGTATATGTTTTCATAAAAAACAGTGGTGCTGCTTTTAATAAATCTTGCAGCATGTGATATGAACACATTGTAAAAATGTTAACTGCACATAGTGTGAATTTCCTTAAGTGCAAATGGAGAAGAGCTGTTAAAAGTGAAACTGGCTTCTCAAATGTTAGCTTAGTGTCCATAGAAATGTTACTACAAGTCAAAAAATGTGCTGCCTTATTTGGAGTCTGTCTCCTAGAGTTTTCTGGCTGTGGAGACAGGAAACTTTACATTCAAAAATAAGCACAAACTGAAAATACAGAACCTGGAAGTCTTTATAAGAAGAGAGAGAATTAGTGTTAAGTTCAATATTCCGTCTGGTTTTGAAGTGTGAAAAGTAGACTGCATCTCTGCCACAAATGCACAAGCCTAAAATCTATTTGCTTTTGAGAGTGTAAATCTGTTGCCAGGATTTACAAAGTCAGAGATAGATAGAATTCAGTAAAATGTTTAGCTGTTTTTAGAAATAGACACAGATAAGCTACTGCTATTGTTCTTTTATGTCTGTCTGTCTGTCTGTTAAGACGCATTTATTTATTTATTGACATTTGGTGACTGGGAAAGTCCAACTGTGTCAGAAACCCATTTTCATTGGAGGCCTGAGGACAAAAGCTCCAACAGTAAAATTAAGACAACAACAGTAAAATATATCATTAAAAATTAATAGATCATCACAAAACAAGACATCATTACATAGTTTTAAAAGCAGCATTATGTCATAGAAGAAATGTGCATAAATAGGTCTACATTTGAAATAATTTTTACAAAGTATATAATAGTCACTACAACAGACACATAGAAACATGATATGGTTTTGAAGAGGAAGGTAATAAACACAAAGTTTGGTGGGTAATAGCAGAATAAAAAAGTTAAATGTGTGGCATGTTACTAGGTGGTTATATGTTGTGTTGTATTAAGTAGTTTAGAAGAGAAAGGGGCAGATAGATGTTAATGAATGCTATACTAAAGCTGAAAGAATTTATGGAATGAGCAAAGAGAAATTAAGTTTGTAGGATGCAAGAGGGTGGGTAGAAGGATGAGACGAGAGAGGGAAAAGAAGACAAAGGAGGGTGGGTATACAGATAGGCTGAACACAGACATGAGCAGGAATTGTAGAGGTAGGTTTTTAGTGTGAGTTTGAACTTCTTGGGGTTGTCTATACTAGTGATTTAATTTTATAGGTTATTCCATAGTTTAGCACTGACATACGAATAGAGACACTCGCCTGCTCTTTTGCTGGGCTTGTGTATGTCAGTTAGTTGTCTATTATTTGAATGGAGGTTTATGGTGAGAGTGTAGGTGTGGAGAATGGATGTTAGGGCTGGATAGCTATCAGGTTTATGTATTAGTTTGTTTCATTTATTTTTATATGGATTTATTTTATTTATTTTTATATTTATTTTTCATTTATTTCATATTACAGGTGTACAGCTGCTTATATGTTTAATTTCACAGAAAACAGAGTTTAATTCAATTATTCCAAGTAAAGAATTTTGCTAAAATTTGTAGCTGGTGACTTTATATTTTAGTAGAAGGTTATGTGTTTAGACCTGGTAACATCTCTGCTGTTGGTATTCACCTTTTAAACAACAAACTGTTTATAGGTATTGCTACCATAGAAATAGTTAATTGTTGACCTATGTTAAGGATAAAAATAAACTGTGATCTTGGGATGCCAGATTAGTTTGACTGATGGCAGTGCATTACTGTGAAGGCAGAGAAGGAGGTGTGGGATGGAAATATATTATATCTCTCCTTGAGGACATCATGCTGGTGCAGTTATGCAGAATTATCTTGGACAAGCATCAGTTACTACTGGCAAGATAGCATTGAAGGGCAATCAGCTGTGAACAAACTGGGTAAGATCCTAGGGAGCCAGTGATTGTAACTCTGCTCTATATCTGGTCATTGTAAAGCTTATTTGCATGTTGTAGGTGGTTGCTGTTAGTTGAAACAACAGTGTGCATTTTCTGTATATTCATAAGGCCATCCACAGATTCCGTATTATTGGGTAGCAGTGGTGTGGATCATCCATTATATATAAATTGGTAGCACTGGGTGTGGACTTTTGGGCCCATTTGTCACACCTTGAATGGTACAAAATAGGTACAGAGTGGTTAAAGTGGCAATTTGCTAAAATTTTATATGAATTTTAAGAAGTGGCTCGAGTACATAAAACTTGTATTAAGAGTATAAAAATGTTTTTATCAGCTATGATTAGTTAAGTATATATATGTTGTACTAAAAGGGGAGGATATTGGGACAGGAAAATAACTTATGTACATTTATAAAAATTTGATATGGAAATTCAAGAGTTTTATATATATATATATATATATATATATATATATATATATATATTCAAAAATATTCCAAGGCCACTGAGTCTTTTGACCATTCTTACCTTGCTATTACCCTTCATGAAGCAGCATCTCCTTTCTCCAAGGAGGGCCATACTGTCCAGTGCTGGAGTAATCTAATCATCTAGTTTATTTTTAAAAGAAGATAGTGAGTCACAAGACTTGGCATGCAGGAAAGGTTTACTCAGGGGCTATAAACCTATTCCTCCTATATGCATTGTTTATTTGCTGGTCCCTGGTTCTAGTATTAGTAGAAATATTAGACCTGTCAAAAAACAGAAGATTCATGACAACTTGGATGGTAAGAAATAATTAAATCTCCTCTTAAAAGTCTACAAGACACTGAATAAAGGGGTGAGGCTTCCAGCCTCTCTTTGCAGTGCAGGGAATTTAGGCATGTAATCTATCTGGTTTGGAGTCTTTCAAATTGTTTGATATGTTTAGTGAGATACATCCCAAATGAGGCACTCTACTCAATAATTGGGTTGATCAACATTGAGTATAAGGAACTGATTTTCCTCTTTAAACTTTGATGATATTTTTTTTGCAACTAGCTGGTCTAAATAAAGGATTTCCTGACAACCAATTTTAAATAATAGGTAAGGAAGAGGTAGCTATCATCCCAAGTACCTAGTCCCTAACTGAATTTTGGTTTGTACAGGTGTTCTGTCTAGACAGTATGATGACAGAAGGGGATATCTACCAAATGGATGATACTATACAACATTAGGTTTGAGCCCATTTTTACTACACCAGGAATTTATCAGGGTGAGTTCATTCTGTAGAGTATGGGTGTCAGAGGGTGACTTAACAGCAACCCCCAGTTTGCAATTATCTGCAAACTTTGTTAGTCAGACATTTTGGCTCTCTACATGAAGATATGAGAAGAAAGTTCTAAAAAGGAGAGGTCCCAGCACCAAGCTCTGAAGGACAGCACTTGTCAGTTTCATACTTTTCAAAAAAAGCTCCTGAAATTTGCATTGTGTAGGTTTTGTCTTTCAGCCCTCCTTCTTACTTCATATAGGTTGATTTTAAAAGCATGTAGCTTTTGTATGATGCTGGTATGGGGAATGCTGTCATTGAACCAATCCCAATTACTACAATAGGGGGAGCAGAGCCTAGATGGCCAAATGAGAGCAGTGAATTTTGAGAGCTCTATAAACTAGTATAATAATATAGGAAAATGTTATTATTTTCAAATTTAAAGCATCGGAAATCCATAGATAAACTACTAAACTACATAAATATCAGTTTTAGTGGAGATATACAAACATTTTCCTGTCAAGTAACTTGGAGATATATTGAGTCACTGAATATGAACAACTCAAGGAATTCTCATCCAGATGCTGCTTTGAGAAAAGAACTGCAATTGATGACATCTACCTTACAGGAACTATCTTTGAAGATGGATGGCTTTAAAAATGACTTAGAAAACTTCAAATTAAATTCTCAAACACAGACTGATACTCTTAAGGAACTATTACAGCAACACCATACAAAAATACAAATATAGAGACTTCTCTAAATGACATTGAAGGGAGACTCTAAGAATTTCTGCTTAAACAGAATACATGGCGGCTTAACAAACTAGATGACTTAGAAAACAGGCAAAGGAGAAGTAATATAAGGATCTTTGGTCTGCCTGAAAACACTGAATGTGAACACATTAATTCATCCTTAACAGCCTGAATTCCTGAATTTTTAGACTTGAAGAGGGATTTTCATTTGGAATTGAAAGGGTGCATAGAGCACTGAGGAAACCTGCTTCTAACTCAACAAATGCTCCATCTATAGCCATAGTTATATAATTTCTTTCATTTCTGGACAAGGAAATAATATTAAAATCTGCTTGGAGAAAATCACCCGTAAAATACAATCAAAGCCTGATAAGGTTTGACAATGATTATTCTTCCAGAATACTAGAACAAAGGAAAAAAGTCTGGCCAATAATAAAACTGTTAAAACAAAACATTAAAGTACAGCTGGCCTTTCCAGCCAAGATAAAAATACTTTTTGCCAATGAGATGATGACCTTTTATGACGTAGAAGAAGCTACTATATTCATCAAAAACAACAACATAGTGTCTATCCCAAAATAAATGGAATGGATGGCCCCTACTCTTAAAAGAATAAAAGAAACAAATCCTTGGACTGATGCTAGAAAGAATTAACAAAAAACTGATTGCAAGATAGCTGTCCCCAAAAAAATAACTCTTACAACTACATCTCTCAAAGTATCAACTGATATGGTACATCACTTATTATCTGTTTTTATTTAAAAAAGGAGGGATTCTTAAACAAATGAGAAACAGTAATGATTTATTCAGAATGTTCAAAGAGTCCAATAATTCTTCACAAACAAAGATAGGTCAAGATGGGTTATTATTTACATTATATATAAGCCAAACAAAGCAACATATACTACAAACATAGAAGTTTCCATTCCCCTACTTGAACTCAATGAATACTTATCTTGTTCATTTTTCATTGATTTTACTTATAATAATTTACGTAATTAATTAACTAATTCAACAAGGTACCATTCATCAGAGTTCAGACTCAAATGTAACAAATTAACATTATATATAATAGCAGTAACAGTAGAGTGTTTTGAAAAAAAAATGTTGCCATGGAGACTAATGCCTTCTTCAGTTAAAGTATGATTTAGAAATGTCATGTATATCCTGGTTAAAAATACTCCGAAAAATAGACGTGGTAAAAGCAATGAGCAGTATTATAATGGATCAGGATCCATTATAATACTGCTCATTGCTTTTATCACGTCTATCTTTCTGAGTGTCACTGTTGATCTGTTCCCTCTTCTATACTCTTCTAACAGTGACACTTCTTGTCTTAATTGCTTTATAGTTTTTTCCATTCAGTACTTCCATGATGGCATTCAATTTCTCTCCGTTCTTTCCCTTACTACCCTGTGTTCTTGTGTTAGGGCTTTATCTGTTATTAATTTGGCCACAGAGTAATGTATCCTATTTACTTCTGTAATGCATGAATCTCAATAGACAGTCCTAATTACTGTGATCATTTGTTTTATCAAACTTCTAACTTTTTGGGTTTTATTGACCTTATGCAGTCTATTTCTTTCATTGATCATAATATGTCTATCCATCTCTATTAAATCAACTCACTCTTCTCATGGATCATTTTCTTCTAAACTGAGGGCACATTCTTTGTTCACCATTTCCTGCATAAATATGTTTTTTTTTGCCTTATAAGAGATCTGCAAAATTTATACAGACTCCCAGGTCTGAGGCTCAAATAACCTGTATTCAGCACAAATAAACACACCTTGAGCTGCAGTATACCCCTGACCAAATAACTAGGCATTTCCCCACACTTTAAAAGTAAGTCCATCCAAGCAGTATTTTCAACAAGTTAAACTCCAAGCAGTTGTAGTCACATCTCCTCCTCACCTGTGTCATTTCTGTTGAAATCATAGACTACCACTTCCCCATAACTTCTGTAGCCAGCCTGACTGAGATGGGAATCTTGAGACAGTGCAAGAATATATTCTTGCTGTCTGATGATCATCTATTACTTAGCATAACACAGTCTGTGAGAGATGTACAAATATAATATCCTTGGAGGCAAAAATCTCACACACAGTAAACTCAGACACCAAACTCATCAGCAGTGCACCACAAACCAGATCTCATTAAAGCCATCACAAAATACATAATCCAACATATGCTGAGGTTCTAAAGATTAACTTGCCCAAACCTCAAAGACCTCCAAAATCCAACACAGGCACAAAGCACAGTCAGTAAGTTAAGCTTACCACCTCCCATAGGACAAGGAGACCTAAGGTCATGGATGCTGAGCCCGTAAAGCAGGCATCTACTCAGCCAAACATTCTAGTTATAGATGACTCTATTGTAAGACCTCATACTCGTCTGAACAAGAAAAGAATTAATGCTAGTTACTTGCTTGGTATGAGGATCCATCAGATCACACACATAATCAAGTCCTTGAACAACAAGAAACCAAATGGCTCTGTCATAGTACATGTGGGCGTCAATAACTTGAGATGTACCTCTCTGGAATATATGAAGGGAGACATGAAGTTCTCAAGCTGTGTGTCTCAGACAGGTATGAGGGCAGCACTGAGCACCAGTCTACCTTCTCCAATGATGATGGTGCTCCAGTATGAGTAAACAGTATTGGCTTCAATACGTTTTTTGTGTCATTCAAAGAGGATCCAATATTTGTCTGCCTGGGAGGATATGATCAACAGACAACATTGCTTTGCCATGAATGGCCTGCATCTATCCCCTCTAGGGTTTGATTATTGGCAAAAATATTTTCCATCCCCGTAGTGCCGTTTTTAGGCAATGCTAGCCTGATAACCCTACAAACATACTGAAGCAAACAAAGGAAAATATGAAGGTGTTACTGATCAGTGCTAGGAACCTAAACAAGAAATTTCACTCTGTAAGAGTCCTATTCCCCATGAAGGATGTATACATCTCTGTAGTGACTGAGACTTGGTTTAAAACAGTGGAGAGCATGCCAGCTGTGCAGGGCTATAATGGTGTCTACATGTTTATACCAGCTATTGCACAAGAGGGAAAAAAAGATGTGTCTCACTCTTCATCCAGGAGATACTCATAGTTGAATAACAATCATAAAGGTCCCATAACATATTGTATCTAACTATAAAAACTTCCTTTATGACTCAAGAAAGCCAGCACACATATCTAGAGGAACTAGAATCACTCTGTCTTAAACCCAATATCATTTTCTTAGGTAATCTAAACTATCCAACTATAGATGAGGAGACCTACATCATGATTAGGGCACAAGCACAACGTTTCCTGAGCTTTGTTAATCTAAATGCCCTTGAACAATTAATCCGAGTACACACTATGGGGGTAGCATCTCGGATCTTCTCCTTACTAATATGGGGGAATCTTGTGCCAACCCTTGCACATCTTTATCAATTGTTAGGTCTGACCATAAAGCAGTCTCCTTTAAAATAAAACTGGAATGAAAATAGAACTGGAACTTTTTTTCAATTATAAAGGAATTCCCAATACTATTCTAGCATGTCCAAAGGTCAGTTGTCAATCTCCTCTCCGGTCCAGCTGGTGAATCTGGGAATCTTGAGGCAATGTTACAACTGCCTCATGTACACAGACAACCCTCTCCTCCTCCCAACAAATTCCAACACATGTGAGAGATGCAACCATATAGCCATACTGGAGGCTAAGCTCTCTCAACTCAGTACTGGCGAAACCAGTCAGGAGGAGAAGGAAACCACACTCACTACAATTCCAGTCTTACATAGACCTACCATGACAGCAAACCAAACACATAAACACACACATACTGGAGGCTCTAAATAAAAATCTGCCTAAGCAGCAGAGACCTCCAAAGCAGACACCCAAGCAACCGCTACCCCAAAACAAAACACGTGCAACACATAGCTCACAAAGCCAGTGTGCCAAACAGTCACAGCCCTTAAGGCTAAACAACACACCTGATACACTTGTAATAGGTGACTCTATCATCAGGCACACTGACGTCCTGCTCACCAGGCTGAACAAGGAGAAGGTCATGGTGAGCTGCCTGTCAGGTGCTAGGATCCGCCACATAACACAAGCACTCTGGTCACTCCAAGGCAAGTACAAATATGACTCAGTCATTGTCCATGCTGGTGTGAATGACCTGAGACATACCTCCCTGGACTACATGAAAAGAGACATAGAGGAGCTCTCTGAGCATGTAGCCCAGGCCGGTATGACCCTGACCTTGAGTAGCATTTTACCCTCACCAAGAATGATGCCACAATATGAAGACAAGATGATCAATTTCAACAATTGGCTTAAGTACTGGTGTCATTCAAAGGGGATCCAATGCCTGTCAGCCTGGGATGACATGCTCGACAAGCCACGATGCTTCGCTAGGGATGGCTTGCACCTGTCACCCCTGGGCTTTCGGATATTGGCAAAGGCTCTTGCTACCCCCATAGTGCCTTTTTTAGGCAAGGCTCAAAAGACAAACCCACCTCCATAGGTATCACAAGGGATAAGAAACTAAGAGTAATGCTACTCAACGCCAGAAGTCTAAACCTCAAGATGCAAGCACTCAAAACTCTTCTTAGCATGGAGAACATCGATATCTGTGCAGTAACAGAAACCTGGTTCAAGGCTCCCAAGAGCACCCCAGCACTACCAGGTTATACCTCATACCATGCTTTTCGGCCCCAAAACTTGGACCGAACCACAAAAGGAGGGGGAGTATCAATATATGTCAAAGATACCCACACTTCCATGTTGGTGGCACAGCACGAAGCATCAGAGACTATCCATGTGCAACTAACAGTGGGTAAAACTGCCTTCCAGTTTATAGCCTGCTACAGACCACCCTCCCAAACCCAGGAACCCCACTCGGCCTTCCTGAGAACACTGGAAAATATGAAGGTCTCTCCAAACACCATTATATTGGGTGACTTCAACTACCCAAACATAGACTGGGAGCATTACTCTAGCTCCAACACCCTAGCCCAAAGGTTCCTAGAATTTATAAACTCAAATGCTATGGAACAACTTGTTACCACTCCCACAAGAGGGGAAAACATACTGGACCTGATCATCACCAACATGGGGATTCTATGCTCCAGACCAGAAGTGTTTCCCTCACTGGTAAGATCAGACCATAAACTAATCTCACTGGATATTCACATCCCGACTCCACCCCCTGCCCTGAAAACCACAGTGAAAAACTTCTCTAAAGCAAATTTCACACTCCTCAAAACCGAGGTGGAATCCTTCAAAGCCCCGGGCCTGTGGAAAATATGGCCCAGACCGCAGAATCCTTTATAAACGCATTCTATGAACACCTTCAGGAATGCATGGATCATGCAATCCAAATAAAACCAAGACCCAATCCTCCAAAGGCAGACGTCCTGTCTGGTGGACCCCAGCCATAAACAAACTATACAATAGAAGGAGGAAGCTACTACATGATAGAGCAAAATCCCAAAAAGCAAAGGCATCTCTGATCAGTATTAGCAAAAAACTATGGGCACTCATAAAATTGTCTAAGGCCAGCTTCGAGAGAAAAATTGCACAGGACACTAAGGATAATTACAAGGCTTTCTTTAGTTATGTTAGGAACTTGGGTGGAAATTCCCAGATATGCTCAGAATTAGTCCAAAATGACAAAAAATACACCAAACCCACAGACATTGCCAACATTCTAGCTGACAGGTTCAGGACAAACTTCTCCCCACCAAAAGGGCAAATATCTATCCCAGCAGAGTGCTGCCCCCCCTGACATCTCAGATGCTCAGGTAAGAGCTGCCCTCTCCAAAGCAAAAAACATAGCATCAATGGGACCAGATGGTGTCCCGGGCTGCGTCCTACATGAACTCCAAGAAGAGCTAAACCCAAACATAAAACTACTGTTCAATCTCAGCCTTACTACAGGATATGTACCCAAAGAGTGGCGTACAGCAACAGTGGTCCCTCTCCCCAAAGGTGGTGCCTCAACGGATCCTGGAAATATACTAATATACCAATAATATGGCTATAGATATTGCACTTGAATGGCAACTAAATCTAAATGCACATAACTGGTCAGGTTTAAACAATGCAATATCTATAGCCAGCATTTTAAAGTTAAAAGCACTTTCAAGATAAATTTATTACATATTTTATGTGCACTTATTGGTATATTATATATGGATATATTCAATACCATAAATATTAATTCATTAGTCAATTTTAATATTTTTACATTTATTACATATTTGATATTACATATATATTATTAGACATATTTATATATAGTATTTTTAGTATATTTTGATATATTTACTATATATTCATTGTACTATATTTAATTTATTATATAAATGAATTGATTTTATGTCTATTATTTTACTTACAAACCAACTCATATAAAATTACATAAACACTAGTTTCATATAGATCATATTAACACCTAGATCTATTATGATCCATTATAATTTATTTTATAATAATTAAATACTCATTTACTTATTTATATTCACTATTTATACTGTTAAAAATTAGTTCATATTTTGATATCAATTTCAACACATATATTTTTTATATATACTCTTTATATGGTCATGTTGTTTAGGTTTTATTGTTATAAAACCATATCACACACCATTACCACTATTATTATTACACCAATTTCATACTCATGCTGGTGTTTTATTACTTCGTCCTATTTCAGGCGAAGTATAACACTAACCTTTCCAGCGACGTGTACATTAAGCGCAATGCAAGAAGTAAAAGTAACATTTAGTATACATTGTATGCCTTTTGTATTTACACTAAGAATTGTTGCAATAGAAAGAAATTTGAGTCAGCGATTGCTTAGGTTTGACAAAAAGGTTTATTAACAAGGTACATATATTTCATGAATGCACTTCTTTGTTTTCTTTTAGTTAAACTTTGTGCATATATATTAATTTTGCTAGCATAAGAACAACAGCAAAATTATTAAATGTATTGCTTTGACATAAATGCTTTATACTAACTAATTTCATATACACATACTTCTCATATAGGGTTTGAACACAGGTGTATATAGTATGTTGTCTTTCTATATACATATATTCATTCACTATTAACTTGCTATTTGTTCGATACACAGAAAACTGGTTTATTTTATGGGTGACGTGTTGTTTCTTTAATGGTTTGAATTTTTAATTGCTTACATCACTGATTAGCACTATTTAGCTTACAGGAAGTGATGTGATTGTTTGAAAAGGTTTGGCAGGCGCCAAACGAAAGCGCTTATCTGATATCTGATTTTTTTGTGATATTTGTTTATTTTCTAATTAAACTTCTGTCAGTCAAGTCCGTGGTTTCTTGTTTTTCTGATTTTAGTCTGTCGTTACTCTCATTGTCTTAACCTCAGCCTCCATATAGGTTTTGTACCAAGTGAATGGAGAACAGCTGTAGTCATTCCCCAACATAAGGGAGGTCCTTCTACATACTAGTCAATTTCAGACTCATAAGTCTCATATGCAAAGTTATGGAGAGACTTACCATGGAACTAATCAATAAGGATATAAGGAACCTCCAAACACTGTGCCGGTGTCAGTATGGGTGTGTCAAGGGCAGGTCAGACTTACTCTACCTGGTGGACTTCTTTGTAAAGGTCACCAAAGCAACAGGTGAAGATAAAACAATACTCACCGCATACCTCAACCTGGCCAAGTCTTTTGATACAATACCAGCTCACCAGTTCTACATTCAAGCATGGTAGAAAAGCTAAATAAACTGTGAATAAATCTCTGTGTCACCCACTGGATTGCCAAATGGCTCACATAGTGGACAAAGGAAATTAAAATAGGGGAAGCTACCTCCACAAAGAGACTAGTCACTGGTGGAATCCCCAGACTTCTCTGAATTAAAAGCCATTACCAAAGTCATAAAACCCTAACTATGGCCCAGGCAGCATGGGTTTGATTAGTGGTGTCTAAGGTGCTAGCTGGTAGAGATGAGTGTGCCTGTCCTGGGGGGGGGGGTTGTCTAGGCACTCCCTGCAGGAAGACAAAGTCCATAGAAGAGAGTAGCCCTTGGACTTAACAAGTCAACATGGGGGGGGGTCAAGAGGTAGTACATAAATGAAAACAAAGTTCCCCATGTGGAAATAATCAGTGGCATGATATCCCAGGACACCCTTAGGTTTATGCTGGGCCCAGTCTGAGGAATGGAATAGTCTGAGGATCGTAAAAAAGGTTGTTAGACTCAGCAATGTACAGGGGCACTGAGACAAGCCAGAAAGGGGGGAGCAGAAGGGGAACAAAAATAAAAATACATATCCTGACTAATATTAGCCAGTTAGCTTATTGGGACTAACCTGTTCAACAAAGGATATATTAAAAAATAAATAAATAACATTCTGTAGTAGGTTGCATGAAGTAGCATTTGTATTCTTGTGCCAGATATTATGTGCTATAAAATACTTCAGGCCTCTGCATAAATGGATTCAGTCTTGATGGAATTCCAAAGATGAGAGTACTGTGTGATAGGACAGGAAATGACAAAATGAAATATATGTTGCGTGTGTGTGTGTGTGTGTGTGTGTGTGTGTGTGTGTGTGTGTGTGTGTGTGCGTATTAAATATATGTATGTATAGAACTATAGAGACAGCGAGAAAGAGAGAGAGAGACAGAGAGAAGTGCAGCAAGAGAGCTATAGATTCACAGGAAAGTAGCACTAGCAGGGCAATGCTAAGGAATTTTCTTTAA
Source organism: Protopterus annectens (assembly GCF_019279795.1). NCBI lineage: Eukaryota > Metazoa > Chordata > Ceratodontiformes > Protopteridae > Protopterus > Protopterus annectens. The sequence continues at coordinate 993,747,855 of NC_056728.1, forward strand.
ATATCACAGTGACAACAACAGTATGATCTTACTTGTTTCTGAACTGTGCAGAAACACAGGCAAACAAAAGGTTAACCAGGCTGGAATCTCAGTACCAATCTGCCAAATTGGATTAGATATTAAAAAATGGAGTGTTTACATTTCCATAGTCTCTCAAGGGATATAACTGAGAATAATTCTGTCACCATATGGCATTACTATGGATTAGTGATTAACTACAATGAACGTTTATACACTCTTTTTTTGAACTTCACGGGCTTATTAAATGAACTAATTTTTCTCTACACACCATGTTAGGTGAGACTCTCATATGACATAGGATTGCAATGTGCAGGCACCTCTCCCATCTGGTAGCAATGTTTGTCATTCCTAACCAGAAGGTGTTTTAATGAGACTTCTGCTTCTGGAAACACCTGCCACAAATCTTCAGCACACAAAATCGAAGTGAGAGCTGGTTTTGTAGTATTTCTAGTAATACAATCTTTGGAATTCATGAAGAAATGCTGATCTAGGTGGTAATGTTGCAATCTGAAAGCATTATTTTTGGCATTTAGTCTATAGTGATGTGGTTAGAGAACTCTGTGCTTAGATGGTGAATTACATTTGTATGGTAGCTGTCGCTCTGCAAGTCCAATGTGTTTTTCTAGCACCATAACTATATGAGCTGATGGTGGTTTCCTTTCATGTTACTTTATTTGATTCCATCTATGCAAAACTAGCTGCTGAGGTGCCTGAGGTTTAGGGGAAGATTAAGGAACTGAAGTTTTACGTGCTGAAGAAATGAATACACGTACTTACAAGCATGGTCTGTAACAGAGACAAGATTGTCTCTCAGACTAACCTTGGAAAAGAGAAACCTATGTCTTGTAAGAAACCATAATCTAAGCAATGCTAAGCATAACTATTCCAGAACTATGTTTTTGAAACTTTGAAAGCACTGATGGCTGTTACATCTTGCTAGAAGGAACATCAAAGGATTAAAGCATTACTTTCAACATTGGGTGATTTACTGCAAATAGCAATTTCACTTTCAAAGACCTGAATGACTAGCACATTGTGTGTTCTCATATATAAAATATTTAACTTTTTCCTTGCTACATTTTGTTGCTTATCCTACAGACAAATAAGAAACCAAGTTTTGCTTTGTTAATTTCTTATCATTTTCTCTATAAAATTCCAGTGCACTGCATTTAATGTCATTTTTTCTAACAAGCAGACAAACAAAGGCAGTCAGTAAGTCGTCAGAAATATAGTCAAATCATGTTAAAACAATATGCTACAGTTTTAAGATTTGTACACTGATTGGTGTACTTTTTGAAAACATTTTGCTCTGCCCCTTTGCCGAGTGGTGTATGTAGCCTTACATTCTAAAAGCTTCAATATGTATTATAAATCAATTAGCTCAGAAAAAACTGACTGTTGAAAAGTTAGACAAAAATAGACCGTTCATTCAGTTGGAAGTGAAAAAAAATAAGTTTCTGATTTGTTAACTTTATTTTGCATCACCTACACACAGCCTCCTACACAAATATGACTTATCCTTGTTCATATGTTCATAGGAGCTTACTAGGCTAGCGGCCCTAGAGCCCTTACACACCTAGCCATATTAATCCCGAGTTGCCTCAATTGTCCTTGGATGGATGTAATTCACAGAGTGAGCCTATGATAAACACCAACTACCCCTGCCCATGAGGTACATGGGTGAATTTGCAGCCTCCCATCCATTTGTCCAGGTTGTGCTTGAATAGGGTCAGTACTTCTGACCTGACTTACTTACTGCCTTTGTCTCTTGTTCATAAGCTGTTTCCTGTTACCACTAATTACAGTTTATGGTAGAGGGTGAATGCTTGCTACTTCTCTCCTCTAAAAAGGTATTATTTGCAGTAAATGCTCCATGGCTGTATAATACACTTCATCCATGTATCTATAGATGCTGTGATTACAGTTTCAGAAGACATTTCTTAGCTACCATTCAACAATCGGGTATTGGCATATTTTTTATCCTTTCTCAAATGTGCCCATGTCACTTTATATGAATTCTTTCTTTTTGTGGAGCCAGATTTAACATTTGGAAGCTTTCCCTCATTGGTGATATTGTAACTGTTTAATGCAATCACAAATTAGTTGAATACTTGTTGGAGGACCATAAAATTAGATGATTTACCTTTAGTTTTTAATATTAGGGCGTCTCTTTTACAGATGTGTCCTGGAGTCCTTTTCCAGTTTCTGATTGCCACTTTCATTTCTTCATTTGTTTTCATAGTTGGTATCTGGATGTCACTAGACTACTTAATGTTTTTGTCACCAAGATACATCGCAAATAAAAAACAGAATACATTCTACAAATACATCTGCCTAATATTTTACTTAATTTGATACCTTTTATGATCTCTATTCAATATCAAAAACATTTTGCTTCTTGAAATATGTACTCAATAGTTTCCTTTATTTCCTTTATTTATTTATTCTCACATAATCTGTTTTGCCCCTTTCAGGATCATGGAAAGGCCAGAGTCTATCCTGGTGCTGAAAGTGTAAAAAGATAAAAAAATAAAGGGATGTTAAGCAGGAACCAAGACAAAATTGGTAGCAAAAGCCATCAACGGCTCAGTTAAATTCCCACAGTTTAATAAAAACAAAATGCAAGCTTTCACCCCATGTCAGTGTTTCATCAGGCATTAAAAGCTTCCTTCACAGGCAATACTCATTAAATAACAAATAGTCGCAATCACATGTTGTAAAACATCCAATCAAACAACAGGCATTTCAACTAAAATGTTTGCATTTCCAAAGATATTTAATTGACACAGCTTCATTTAAACCGGGGTGTGGTAAGCTCTAAAAAAGGAAATTCACCTTCTTCCCTCTCAGTTAAAGAAACAATGTCACCCCTTCTAATATTTTGTTTTTAAGAATGGTTAACACTGCAAACTTAAATCAATGGGCATTACTCTTGTCCCTAGAATGCTTGTATAAACAATAATATTGCATTTGTGCCTACTCCTCTCATAATATCTGACAGATGTTGACATATCCTTCCTTTTCATTTTCTGTTAGTTTTACCAGTATAGAAGGCTGGACATTCCACACACAACACTATATAGACTAAGCATCCACTATCACAGTGCATATTGACATAGACTAAATTCTTCTAAAAGGGGATGATTAAACTTTTCACTTCTATAAATTAATTTACAAAAAATACATTTATAACATAGCCAGGTACCCCTTCTGTAACTATACCTATCATCAAAGTAATTCTGCTATAAATTATAGCAGAGAATCTGTTTTAATATCATGTTATTTCTGAAACTGAAATGGGGGGGGGGCTGTAAAAACTGGTTACCAGCTTCTATAAAGAAGATAACATACACCAATGCTTCCTAATGATCTTTTGTATATCCAGAACCTTCATATTATAAGGTAACTAGCTAGTTTCTTAGTTTTTGCACTTGAATCTGCTTCTTCGAGCTCAGCAGTTGCTCAGAACTTGTTGTAAGCACTAAATGGCTACAAACTACTACAGCACTCAACCTTCCTCATTTGCCTAGAGGAAAATAGTTTTTTATTCAGGCATGTCCAAGGGTCAGCTCCCAGTGTTCTCCCCTGTCCACATGCTCATCTTGGGGCAATGTAGCAATTGCCTCATGTACACAGACAACCCTCTCCTCCTACCACCCAACACTACAACCTGTGAGAGATGCACTTATTTAGCAAAACTGGAGACAAAGCTCTCTCCAACCAGGATTGAACTCGTCAGTCAAGAGGAGACGGTAAACACTTGCACCACACCACACTCATCACATAGTCTCACTAAACCTACACCACGAAAACCCTCACATAGAAAGACAAAAACATTCACAGAGGCTCTCAGTAATAATCTGCCCAAGCAAAAGAGACATCCAAAGCAGAAATGCAGGCAACCTCCACCCCTCAACACAACCCAAAAGACACATAACCCACAAACTCAGTGTGCCACTCAACCACAGCCCATAAGGCAAAACAATGTACCCAACACATTAGTCATAGGTGACTCTATAGTCAAGCACACTGATATTCCACTCACCAGACTAAACAAGGAGAAGGTTACTGTTAGCTGCCTATCAGGTGCCAGGATCCACCACATAGCCCATGCACTCAGGTCACTCCACAACAAGTACAAATATGACTATGTCATTGTCCATGTTGGTGTGAACGACCTGAGACATACCTCCCCGGACTACATGAAAAGAGACATGGAAGAGCTCTCCAATGTTGCAATCAAGGCAGGTATAACCCTAGTCCTGAGCAGCATCCTACCTTCACCCAGAATGATATCGCAGTACAAGGACAAAATGATTGACTTCAACAATTGGCTAAGCTTCTGGTGTCATTCTAAGGGGATCCAGTATCTGTCTGCCTGGGACAACATGATCGACAGGCCACGATGCCTTGCCAGAGATGGCCTGCACCTGTCGCCCCTGGGATTCCGGACACTGGCTAAGACTCTTGTCACCCCTATAGTGCCTTTTTTAAGCAAGGTTCAAATGACAAAGCCACCACTGTAACAGGTACAGGCAAGCAAAAACTGAGGGTAATGCTACTCAACACTAGAAGTCTAAACCGCAAAATGCACTCACTTGAGGCACTCCTTAAAATGGAGAACATCTATATCTGTGCAGTGACTGAAACCTGGTTCAAGGCTCCAGAAAGCACCCCTGTATTACCAGGCTATAACTCATACCATACCTTTCGGCCATCTAACCTGGATCGGAACTCCAAAGGCGGAGGTGTGTCCATATTCATTAAGGATATCCACAACCCAGGCTAGTTGCAGAACATAATGCTTCCGAAATAATCCAAGTGCAACTAACTCTGGGAAAAACTGCAATCCAAATTGTAGCTTGCTACAGATCCCCCACCATGCCCCAGGATTCCCACTCCTCTTTTCTTGATATACTGGAAAATATTAGGGTTCAGCCAAACACCCTAATAATGGGAGATTTCAACTACCCCACCATTAACTGGGAAAACTACTCATGTACCAACTCCTTTGCTCAACGCTTTCTAGAATTCATAAATTCCAGTGCTCTGGATCAACTTATCCACATCCCCACCAGGGGCAACACCATCCTAGACCTAGTCATTACCAACATGAGTGACTGGTGTTCCACACCTGAAGTCAACTCCTCGTTGGTCAGATCTGACCATAAGCTAATCACCATAGATATCCACATCCCACCAATACCCCCCTTTAAGGAAACCACTGTAAAACATTTCTCCAAAGCCAACTTCTTGCTTCTTAAGATAGAAGTGGCAAACTTCACGACACCCATTCAGATGGACAATACAGTTATGACTGCTGAATCCTACACAAATGCACTCTATAAGCACTTACAAAAGTGGCATGAATCATGCTATCCCCAACAGAACCAAGATGCTATCCTCCTATAAAAGGAAGCCAATCTGGTGGTCCCCCTGCTATAAACAAACTCTGCAAAAGAAGGAAGAAACTGTTGCAAAAGAAAGTAAAAACCCAAGAGTGGAGGAGTGCCCTGGTCAGCCTCAGTAAGAAGCTGAGATCCCTCATAAAATCCTCCAAAGCTAGCCAAGAATACAAGATTGCCACTGATTCCAAGGACAACCACAGAGCATTCTATAGCTATGTCAAGAATCTCAATGGTAACACCCAGATCTGCTTTGAGTTACAGCACAATGGCATGAAAATCACAGAACCAACTGATATTGCCAACATCCTGGTAGATACGTTCAGTGCTAACTTTACCCCCCTCTCACCCCTTAAAGTGCTGATATCTATACTGGAAGAATGCGGAGCCACTGCAATCACAACTGCACAGGTAAAAGCTTCACTCTCCAAAGCCAAGAACACAGCATCCATTCTACATGAACTTCAGAATGAACTGGCCCCCCATCTAAGCACCATGTTCAATCATAGCCTCATGTCAGGCTTTGTACCCACTGAATGGCACACAACAATAGTTATACCACTCCACAAAGGGGAAGCCACCACGGACCCCAGGAACTATTGCCCTATTAGCCTGATGAGCCTGGTCTGCAAGGTCATGGAATGTATCATAATGGAACTCATAAACAAAGACATTGGTAACCTCCAAACTCTGGACCCCACCCAGTTCGGATTTGTGAAAGGCAGACCATGCCTCCTGAACCTGATCGACTTCTTTGAAACAGTCACCAAAGCCGTAAACAAGGGTAAGGCAGGTCACATAGCCTATCTAGACCTCACCAAGGCTTTCAACACCATCCCCATTCTGTAATTATAGATAAACTTACTAAACTGGGTATAAATCCATACGACACAAAATGGGTCACCAACTGGCTCACTGACAGAACCCGCACTGTAAAAGTTGCAGACTCCAAATCTGACTTCAAACCAGTAACAAGTGGAGTACCACTGGGTTCAGTCCTGTGTCCTCTCCTCTTTGATATCTACTTCTCTGAAGTATGTGCTAACATAGAGGGCCTCTGGCTGATGAAGTTCACAGATGACTGCAAATTAGGTGCCATAGTAGCGTCCCCAAATGTTGTGGACATCCTACAGAAGGGCATCACTGAGACAGATGCCTGGATTCAGGGCCATAGCCTCAAGCTCAATGCCAAAAAGTGCATTGTCATCCCCTTTGGAAAAAACTCTGTACTCATGAACTACCACATAGGTGGCAGTCCACTTAATGCTGAAGGTGTGATAAGAGACCTTGGTACTCAGGTGGACAGAAGTCTTTCCTTTGATAATCACATCACCACAGTAGTCAGGAAATCCTTCTACATGGCACACCTCATCGTGAAAAGGTTCTAATTCAGGAAAAAAAGAGGTTATTGTTCCCCTCTACTTGGCCCTCATTAGACCCATTATTGAGTACAACACCCCTTTTGGAATGTACCTCACAAAACATCTGCAACAACTGGAAAGGCCACAGAAGTACCTCACAAAGAGGATTATGGGACTCAAACAGATGCCCTATGCTGACCGTCTCAAAAAACTCCAGCTTTACTCCATCGCATATCGCCTACTCCGAGGTGATCTCTGTCTAACATACATAGCTATGTCAAACCCAGAGCTGTTGGACATGCTACACTTAAAGAAATCCCAACCCCTCTGAGATACACGCTCTAGGGACCTAAACCTTGTCACCACAATAAACAAGTTACAGATGTCAGCTTTGTAATATTCCTTCTGTACACTTTCTATAGAATAGGTGTTTATGCATGCTTTCATTTCTTTCAGAGATGTGAACATGACATCTTTTAAGTTTGGAGTCATAGTGTATTCTGCTATTAATGGGTGAGTTTTGTGTCTATTTTGTTCATAGTATGAATTCTGAGTGTTCATCAGACTTTTATGCGATGACAATAGTTATTTGTTTGTTGTATATCAGGCTGTGACTGTTGCTTCTTTAATATTATGGTTGTGAACCTGCCATGTTAACAGTATGAGCTCTGAGTTTTTAACAGATTCAAAAGCTGTGTAATGGTTATGACAGCAGTGTTTTATTTATTTACTATAAGTTTTAATATGCTATGCTGATTGTATTTAACAAAATGTAGTTTTGTTTTAAGCTTGGATCTAAGTTATTTTAAAACATGTTTTTGTTACAAGTGCACTATGCAAATGGGGAGTAAGTGTTGCTATGTTTCATTGCCTCATTTTTTAATTGCTTAATTGCCTTTTAACTAGATTGGTTAGCTGGTTCTTAAATAGTTGTGTGTAGGAATTGTTTTCAGGATCTGAGGAAGGCACATGCCGAAAGCGCTTATCCTGTTCTTGTTTTTGTTGTATTAAAGTTCCAGTTTTACGTCTATGGTGTTACGCTCCTTTTTTGTTTTCTTCTAATTTGTGTACTGGAGCATTCCTTGGTGGTGCTACTGGATTTTGGTACTGACCAGAATAAACAAAGCATGCTGGATGGATAGATTCCTGTCCCAGAGACTTCCCATACTCTGGAACAAGCTATCTATCTATGTCAAGCAGAGTTCCTCATTAGCACTCTTCAAGAAAAATCTTGATGAGTGGATGGGAAATAGGAAATTCACCCTGGGGATCACTTCTGTGGCTCTGCTCGACAGTACCTACCTATGAACCTATGAAAACGTAAAGCCTATATTCATGCTATCCATTACAATTGGTTCAATATCATTCCTAGCACCAGAAATAAATTGTCCCCTGTCCAGCATTACCTTTATCTATCACCATCTCCTGTGCATATTTAGCTTATTCAATCTTGTCTTTCCTATACCTAAAACGTCTTTCAACAAGCTCCAGTTGTAAAAGAAACAATACATCATTTGTCACTAACCTGTTCAGTCTCGATATCTGACCATTCTCAATATTCTTAATATAAAACCTGGATGTGGACTATCACACTGTAATACATATTCTTTTTTCACATTTTTTTATAAATAGATGTGTCCAGCATTCCAGCTAAATACATTGTTATGGTAATATCTAAAAATTTAATACAGTCTGCTGATACTGTAGTAGCTACGCTTAATGTAGGTTCACTGACCAGACGCAGCTTGATGATTCGGAGGAGTCTGGACATCCTATGTAGCCAAGAGATGAGATGGAAGGGCAGTGCAGCAAAGCCACATGGCTTGGGATCCAGACTCTACTACTCAGGAGGGGGACAGGCTAGAAATGGTGTAGGAATTGCAGTGAGAGAGAGAGACTTCAGAAGGCAGTGAGGGATATCATCAGAATTAATGACAGACTCATGGCAATCAGACTCCAGTGTAATAAGGCAGTATTCATAATCTCAGTGTGTGCCCCACAGCAGGGTTGTGATAGTAAGTAAAAGAGTGCAGTCAGACAGCAGTTGCAGGACCTACTAGATAAAGCAGGACAACATGAATTGGTGTTGATAATGGGTGACTTGAATGCAGATATCTAGATAGACAGAACAGGATATGAGGACTGCCTGAGTTCACATGGGTGGGGCAACAAGAATAAAGAAGGAGAAGCCATTCTAGACATCTGTCTGGCAAATGGCTTGATACTAGCCAACTTATTGTTCAGAAAGAGAGACAGTCACAAGATAACATACAAGAGTAGCCAACATGCAAATGAGGTAGACTTCCTCCTAGTAAGGAAAAGGCACTGTGGTAGAATTCATGATTGCAAAGTCATCCCCAATGAAACAGTCAGCCTACACCATAAACCACTAGTTGCTGCAATCAACTACAAGCAGTGGTCAGACAAGGTCCTAAGGTCAACAGAGATCAGGCTAAAGACCTGGAAGTTGATTAAAGAGAAAGTACAACAGTTCAAGGAATTACTCAGGGCTCTAGCACCTCAAGAAGAGGAGGAAATAAGTGGAGTTGAACAAGAATGGCAGCAACTAAAAACAGCATGTGTTAAGACTACAGAAAAGATATGTGGCCAAGCCAAGTATGGGAATAAGGTACATAAGGAAAACTGGTGGTGGAATACAGAATTCCAGGAAGTCATCAAAAGAAAGAAGGAGTGCAGGAAAAAGTAGGGGACAGAAAAGACTGACCAGGCTAGGAAGGACTACTGGCTGGCTAACAAAGAAGCTAAGAAAGAAGTTGCAATAGCAAAGAATAGGGCATCAGAGGCACCTACCAACTTCTAGATAGTGACTCAGTAAGGGGCACAAAGAAACTGTATCAGGTTGCAAGGCAAAGACAGAAAGAAAAAGAAGATAGTCAGACACCCTTCATAAGGGATGCCAGCAACAACTTGTTCATCAATCCACAGGACCTCAAAGGCAGATGGAAGGTGTATTATCAGCAGCTTCTGAATGAAGAAAACCCCACTGAAGCTGTACTGCCCCAGAAACAGCCTACAATGAGAGAAGAAGAGGAGCCCACCTTAGAAGAAGTAAAAACAGCACTAAGGAAAATGAAGTCAGGGAAAGCAGCAGGCTCAAATGAGGTCGCAGCAGATATGATAAAGATGCTGGGTGAGATAGGGGAGAAATGGCTCCTAAGGGTACTAATAGCAGTGTGGAGAGAAAGGCGTATCCCAGATGACTGGAGAATAAGCATACTAGTGCCAATGTACAGGAATAAAGGGGACATCCACAACTGTGGGCAGAACAGAGGCATCAAACTCCTATCACATTGCATGAAAGTTCTGGAGAGAGTGATTGATAAACAGGTACGCAGACTAGTAGAATGTAAGATGGGAGATGAGCAGTTTGGATGAAGATCAGGATGCAGCACAACTAACCTGATGTTTGCAGTGAGACAGAAACTTGAGAAGAAGCTAGAGATGCGCAGAGAGCCCAACTGGGCATTCCTAGACTTGGAGAAAGACTATGACAAGGTCCCACGAAAGCTGATCTGGGCAGTACTGCGGTGGTGTGAAATCCCAGAAACATTGGTAGAATTAGTGCAGGCTATGTTGAAGGATCCAATTACTCAAGTACGAACAGTGTTTGGCCTTACAGAGGGGTTCCCGGTGGATGTCGGTGTACACCAGGGTTCAGCTCTGAACCCACTGCTGTTCATACTGGTGATGTACTACATTAGCAAACAGATCGGAGGGGACAGATCAACAGAGTTGCTGTAGGCAGACAAAGTGGCATTACAGGCCATCTCCGAGCTAGAACTTTAGCTAAGAGAGAAGAAGCAGGTTGGGTAGTTCCAGCCAGTTTAAGTGTTTAAGTGAGACACAGTGATGGATTTTATAAGTATGTTGGTTAGAGAATCTGGCTACCTTGTTATAGGTTGAGTTAAGTTTTGCTAGGAGTGTGGCGTTAAGGTTTGTGAGTATTTGAGAACCATATAGTAGACTGGGTAGGAGGTAGGTATGAGATAGGGTTACTTTAGCCTTGGAACTGAGAAACCTTGTGTTTCTGTATAGAAGGCCTAGTTTCTGATGGGTCTTCCTGATACAGTTGTTGATGTGCAAGTCAAATTTAAGTTGATCGTCTATAGTGACACCTAAGAGCTTGGTGCTAGATTCAGATACTATTGGAGTCTTATTGAGAGACGGTATAGTGAAAGTAGATTTGAGATGGTTAAGAGTTTTTGGGAGAAAGAGTAAGAGTTTGTTTTTTTTTTTTGGATTCAGGATTAGTTGGTTGTTGGTGAGCCTGGTTTCCACTGATGTAACGGCAGCCTGAGTAGTAGAGATGAGACCAGAGGGAGCATCAGAGATAGTGATCACAGTAGAATCATCTGCATATTGAACAAGAGATGACTGTGGGCAAGAGGTGTAGAGTAGATTGGTGAAGATATTAAATAGCAGTGGACCCAATATGGATCCTTGGGGAATGCCCATTTTTACAGGGAGGGAGGGGGAGAGTGCAGAGAGCCATTTCACTGATTGTAATCGATCAGAGAGATAGCTAGAAAACCAAGTGACAGTAGCAGGGGAAAAGTCAAGATTAGTCAGTTTAGCGAGAAGTAGAGAGTGGGAGACAGTATCAAAGGCTTTAGAAAGGTCATGAAATAAACAGGAGACAAGTTTGTTGTTATCATGAGCAGGGAAGTAGTGTTGGTAAAGGATATAAGGGGAGTGGTTGTACTGTGCTTTGGGAGGAAACCATGCTTAATAGAAGTAAGTAGGTTTTCCTGTACTAGGTATTGCAGAAGTTGGTTGTGTACATATTTTTCAAGTAACTTACAGAGGGTTGACAGAATGGCTATAGGCCTAAAATTAGTGATTTCTTGGGAATTACCTCCTTTGTGAATAGGTAATGTGCAAAATTCTTTCCAGATAGATGGAACTTTAGACTCAGAGATAGAGCGGTTGATCAAGATGAATACAGGAAAAGCAAGAGTATTGGCTGCTAGCTGGAGGAAGTAGGGAGGAATGTTATCAGCAGAAGAGCAAGGTTTTAATTTGGAGAGTAGAGATTTGATATAAGTAGTAGAGACAGGTTGAAAAGAAAATGGTTTAGAGAAGTTGGAACTAGGAGGTAGGACAGAGTGATTAGAATCATTAGCTGGGGGAGGGTTTGTATTAATCATCTTTGTTACAGATTCAATAAAGAAGGTGTTAAAGATAGTGGCTGTTTCACTGGGTGTCCTATTTGGGTAGGGATTAGGAGAGGAAGGGTTTCCAGGAAGCAGTCTTTGGTTGACTGAATTCCAAAATTTTGGGGGATTAGATTTAAGTGCTATAGGAGGGTTAAAGTAAAATTCATTTTTTATCTTTAGCAATGTGTTTTTTTTTGTCAGGTTTCTATGTTCTTTGTACTTTTCCAAGTCAGAAAGGAGTTTATATCCAGGTTTTCTACAACCTGTCCCTGTTTCTCATTAGGATGCAGGTTGCCTTAGAGAGCCATAGGGATACTTTCGATTTTATTATAACAGTACGGAGAGGTGCAAGAGAGTTTAGTATATCAAGAAAGATAGAGTTAAAAGATTGGACTGCTTCATCCAGAGTAAGCTCATTAAACTGACTCCAGTTAATTCTAGAGAGAAGGGTCTTAAAGGTGTCAGGAGAGAAGTTGATAGTTTTCAACAAATTATGTATCTATGAAATCTGGTAAAGTGGGGAGTGAATCTAGTAACTTTATTGGAGAGTGATCACCAAGGGAATTGGGTAGGGTTTCTAGGTTATGATATGTAGAAGGGTCAGATTCAAGTATCCAGTCAATTAAAGTACTGGGGATTTGTGAGTTATTGTAGTGGGTAGGTTCAGATATTAGTTGTATAAAGCCATGTAGATTAATGCAAGAGGTAGAGTTAGGGTCATTTAGAGCTAGCCAATTTATATTTACATCACCAAGGAGAATTGTTTCATTTGAATAGTGTTCAATGAGATAAGAGAGAAAGTTTTCGAGCAGGGGAATATTATCTGCTGGAGGAATAGAGATGGCTACTACAGTGATGGTAGAGAAGTTATTAAGTCTAAGGTTAGGTGCCAGGATTTCAACTGGAGGGAAAGATGGGATTGGTTCCTTAAGGCAAGTGAGGGTTAGATGGTTAGAGTAGATGATAGCAACTCCACCCCCTTTTTTTTCTAGAGATCAAGGCGAAGTATATTATACCCTGGGAGAAGAATGCCTATCTGGGATATGCGGTTTCAGACACATTTCTATTAGGATGATTACATCAGGGCTATGGTTAGTGACCCAAGCATGGAATTCACTAGTTTTATTGAGTATACTTCTAATAGTCATTGAGTGGAATGAGATGTGTTTTATTTGGCAGGATAGGGACATGTTGCTTAGGAGGGATAGAATTATTAGAGGGTGAGGCTGTGACAGGTCCTGTGTTTGGATGAATGTCATCTGATAGAAGTAGGGCGATAGGGAGGAAGTGAAACTTATGTTTGTATAAATAGCTGTAGAGATATTTTGTTTTAGTTTTAGAATGGACAGTGCAGGAAGGAGGAATTCTGATTTTGGGAAGAGGAGTATTTAGGGGGAGGATAGATAAAGTAATGTCAACAGATTGCTGTGGATAATAGAAGATATTTCCTTGAGAATTTGTAGGGCTATTGTTGACTGGAGTTAAATAAGGCTGAAGGGCAGTCAATGATGAAAGGAGAAGTAGTGGAGGCAGATAGAGAATAGAATAAGGTGAGATAGTCATACTGGAAGTTAAGAGGAATCAGTTGCTTTTAGAGTTAAGTAGTAGTGCATAAGGAAGGATTTTAGACTAGTAAGGAATGTGAGTACGGTTGAGGATGAAACCTGTGAGACTGAGAGTAGTGAGGGCAAATGGAGTGGGGCTAGCCCTGATTCTCAAGCTGCTGAAGAAAAGTAGTCAATTAGTCACCGATAAAAAGAGCAGCAGAGGAGTAGGGGGGTCAAGCTAGGAGGACAGCTCAGTGAAGGTAGAATGAAGCAGAGAAAGCCTAGTAGCTGCAGGTTAACAGCAATTATGAGTTGTAAAAAGGAGGAAAAAGAATACAAAATACTGCAGGACAACTAAAGGGAAAAGAGAAATGGTAAGCAGAGGGATGAAGGAGTTTTGTGGAAATCGACTATGTTAGGGCTAGAGTAGGGGTAAGTATGACAGTTAAAGAAAGAGCAACATGAGGGGGGTTGGATGCTGGCAATCCTGGTAGGGAGTGAACTCTAACCAACCTAATAGGGATAAGGCAACTTTACTTTACAATAGAGGTATCCATCAAAAGCACATGCTTTTATTTTTTTTATTTAGAATATCTGGGAGAAGCTTTGTTCCAGGTCTGTGCAGGAACTGAGGCCCAGGGGGTATTAGACTTTCAGCAGGGCTGATTTGGTGGCCGTTTAAAGCAGTGGGAGGTGAAGGCAATGTAAATATAGAAAGAGGTTAATTAGTGGAAAGTAGTTTAGAGTAAGGGGCAAAAACAGCAGTATCACAAAACATAATTCAAAAAAGAGGTATATAGCAGTTTAAAAAATGTAGAAGCAGATACATCCCAAAACAGCACATAGTGACAGTTCAAAAAGCTAGCCCGATAATTATTACAGCAGCTAAAGGTTTCTCAAAGCAACATTCACAAGAAGTTAAAATATCAGATAGAAATCCGTCAAATAAAACTTTGAAACAGAGGGTAGGTGAATGTAGACAACAGCAAAGTGCATAATAAACAACTAGCTACAAAGATTTCTGCCATAACACATTTCTAGTCTCTGCAAAGTTACATGTCTGTACTGATTATTATATCCCTACTCGCTACTTAGTTCAGGCAAAAATATCTAGTATGCCAACATCACATTTCAGATTGCACATGTAGGCAATTGGGTAATACTGACATTCGTATGATGTGCTTTATCTGGCAATATTAAAGTAGCTAAATAATAAAAAATACAGTTATATCCATTTAAACTTTGTCTAAATGTCCAGTATTAACATCAAAAACAATGAAATCAGTTAAAACAACTGTAACAATCACTTACTTGGTAGCGAGAAGGCTATGAGCAGGGACACACAGCAGCAGGGGCTAATGCTAGGATTCAAAGATGGTACCCCAAGAGGCAAGGAGCCAATGAAACCTCAGTTCTGGAAGTTAGGTAAGCGGGAGGAGAGATAAGAAAGGTTCATGCAGGTAACGACCAGAGGCTAGCCCCAAGTCTCGAGCTGCTGAAGAAAAGTAGACAATCAGTCAGCGATCAAAAAGAGCAGCAGAGGAGTGGGGGAGGTCAAGCTAGGAGGATAACTCATTGAAGGTAGAATGAAGCAGATAAGGTCCAGTAGTAGCTGGAGGTTAACAGCAATTATGAGTTGTAAAGAGGAGAAAAAAAGAATACAAAAAACTGCAGGACAGCTAAAGGAAAAATAGAGATGGTAAGCAGAGGCCTGAAGGAGTTTTTGGAAGGTCCCAGAAGGCTGGGAAAGAACAGAAAAACCTAGCGACTAAGGGCTAGAGTAGGGACAAGTATTAGACTTAAAGAAAGAAGAAAGCAAGGGGGTTTTGGCTGCTGGTGACCCTTGTAGGGATCGAACTCTAACCAACCTAACAGGGATAAGGCAATTTATCTTTAATATAGAGGTGACCATGAAATGCACATACTTTATTTTTTTTATTTAGAATACCTGGGAAAAGCTTTGTTCCAGGTTTGTGAGGGAACTGAGGCGCAGGAGGTATAAGACTTCCAGCGGGGCCGATTCAGTGGCTGTTTAAAACAAAAGGAGGTGAAGCCTATGGAGATATGGAAAGAGGTTAATTAGTGGAAAGCAGTTCAGAGTAATGGGCAAACTAGCAGTATCACAAAGCACAATTCAAAAAACAGGTATGTAGCAGTTTAAAAAAATATACAAGCAGATACATCCCAAAACAGTAGCACAGAAAGGCAGTTCAAAAAGCTAGCCTGATAATTACTGCAGCAGCTAAAGGTTTCTCAAAGCAACAGTAACAAGAAATTAAAATAGCAGATAGAAATCAGTCAGATAAAACCTTAAAACAGAGGGTTGGTGAAAGTAGACAACAGCAAACTGCATAATAAACAACTAGCTACAAAGATTTCTGCCGTAACACACTTCTAGACTTTGCAAAATTACACATCATACCTCTCAACCTGGAAACATCAAAAATGTGGACAAGGCCCATGAAAAATAGGTAAAAATCTGTACATTGATTAACATAAAATTTGCATAAATAATTATGTAACCCCACCCACTCCAATGGAATTGTGGGATACCAACCTTCAAATGCAAACTGAAGATCAGGCAACCAAAATATGGCACCAGAGTCCCCCTGCAGCTATTCCAATGTACCATTACCTGGCTATTACGCCCCATTTATCATAAACACTAATGTGCATACTGCTTTCCTTCTACAATGATTACTTGGATTTTATTTTTACATTTTATAGCACAATGCACAAACACTACTAGACATCTGCTAAACAAAGCAATACTGTCGCACAATGAAAATAGACTTAGCATTAAAATGTCTCTGCTCTTGAAACTCACATTCATTAAAACTGCACTGAGACCCACACCACATCCAAAGAAAATGCATCTGGCCAGTAGTGGATAAAGATTTCCTTTGGGCTGTTTTCAAATCATAGACCCTTTGCACACAAAACAAGAAACATACATGTGTTCTTTGATACACCTTCCTGACTTTATTAAATTATATTCCTTGTGTAATACAGCACACTTGTTAGACTTCGAGCAGATTTTAAATTTATTGTTTGAACATTTTTCTAGTGGGCAATGAAACAAAATGCATGAACCAATAATGACAAAACTTCCCAATTCAGAACATTTCCATCATATGTGCATGCGCCGTGCACAGACACACATACATATATTATATATAAAAATAGAATGAGAGTACTGTAAGCCATTGGCATCTCACACAGCTTCTTGAACTTAATTTTCAGTTTCAGTTTTTTGCTTGACTTACTCTGATATGTGTTATCAGACCAACCAACTCAATAACTGTAAATGCACAAAAACTAAACTAGACTAACTGCATGTTTTAAGACTTCCAATTTTTAGTCCTAGTACTGACAGACCCTCTCCTACATTCATCCTGAAACATCAAAACTATCATTGCAATCCAGGTGCTGTTAACTGGCCACTCTTGCTTCTCCACTGTCTGAAGTGGAAAATGTGTTTTATCTTGAATGCTGGAAAATGTACTGTACTTATTCAAAAATATTTTTCTTATAATCCAGCACAGAACATAATTCTGATTTTCTGTTCCTGAATTTGTGTTAATGATATTTGTTGCTCTTTCCACTGAGGCACAAATGCCCTTGTGCATGACATTTTTCTCACTTCTGTAAGTTCTGTTATATCTGTAGCTACACCCTTGACTTGTTACACCCACCCACCTTTAAAAGTACAACAACACAGTACAGTATCAGCAATGCGTCTACATACTGTTGGTGTAAAACCCACAGCCTTCTGCATCAAAAGCAAGCATTTAATCTGTTATGCTATTAACAATGCAAGTAAACTCAGCATAAGCAACACTAAACTGCTCTTCCCCTGATGTTCTCAGCTCCTTGTAAAATCTACTCGACACTCAACTGTATCTCTCAACTTTGCAGCACAAGAAATCTGGAAAAATCCAAAATTTATTGGGGGGGGGGACAAAAGCCCAAAAACCAGGGACACATTTTAAACATTGCTTTTATAATTTTGGAAAGTAGCTAGAATAAAATGTGTTACCACCATGCATTTTACTGCCAAGTCCTGAACCCAGGAGCCTGTGAAGTACAGTCAGAACAAAATACCCGTATGCCAAATCAGCATTTTCCTGAAATATTTGAAGACTGAAACTTAAGTGGTTATCATTTAGTGAATTCATTTCTCACTTTTCACCATAGCTCTGAACGTCTTAGCACAAAAAACCTGGACAAAGCCAATAATGGGGGAAATACAGAATTCAGTTCTCACTTCTCACCATAGCTCTGAACGTCTTAGTACAAAAAATCTGGACAAACCCAATAATGGGGGAATACAGCCCCAAAAATAGGGAGACATTTCAAATACTGATCTTATAAAGTTAGAAAATTTGTAGAATAAAAGGTTTTGTGTTACCATTTATTTTCTGAAGAATATGAATTCTGAAACTGAAGTGGCTGCCAGTATTTAGTGAATTCAATCCTTCACTGATTTGCCAGAAAAATCCAGAAAAATCATAGATTTTATGAGGACAGAACAAAAATATGAGGCATAAATCTGGAAAGTTTTATGAAGTGGTGGTGGGTAGGGATTTTATGTTCTTGTTAACTGTACCCAAGGTACAGGGTTTGAGCTTGAGTACCTCTAGCCACCAAGTATATTCACTTTGGGCATTTTATACATACACACACACACACACACACAGACACACACACACACACACACACACACACACACACACACACACACACACACACACACACACGCACATTTCTTTTGATGACTGGTTATTATTCAATAAACAGAATGATACAGCCACAAATAAAGAGGATTAAAACTTCATAAACATGACGAGGCATAACTTTAAATAGATTGATATAGCCACAACTAAAGATTAAAACTTCAAAACAATTGCAAGGCATAACTTTATGCAATCAAGACTCTTTATTTCAGACACTTGACAGTTTAAACATTTACCATCTTCTCATAAGCTTGTTAGTTGAAGAAGCTGCAATTTGCCAGCATACCTTGACTCTGCTAGGCTGGACCCCAGTTCTTAAAGGTACGCCTGGGTTGAAAAGCATGTGTCCATAACTGAGTCTGAGCACAATAACTGTGCGCTAACAAGGCTCAGTACTTTACATTAGGGAATGTTGGATTGGATTGCCTTACATTACCGGACCATGGCTGACTGTACACATGCCTAACCCTTTAAAAGAAAAGTCAGTCATGATTCCGAATGTTGTACCAATTTACATTTGCACATACAGCAATGTCAATTTACTTTACCATACCATTTTTGTAAACACAGGACTAAACAACATGATCACACACACACACACACACACACACACACACACACACACACACACACACACACACACACACACACACACAAACATTACCTCTCTGCCATCAAATGGACTGCATTACCTCTCTGCCATCAAAAGGTACATCTGCGAGGAATTTTTGCCTCTGTTTAGCCGCGACATAAAAAATAAATCCGGAAAGTCGCCACAGCATAAAATTCGCAAGGAAGTCCTCTGAAGCCTCTGTTCAAGCTGTGACATAATACATCCAAAAAAGCCTTCCCGTGCAACTACGCATTCCCTTCTGGCTTGCTGGAGCAGCCGGGAAATACATGCACTGAGCCTATTGCTCAATTCTGACAGGCTAGCTGGCTGTTTCACGGAGGTGATGTCATCGCGCTCATGATGATGTCAGCTCAAAATGCTGAACAAAATTTTTTTAAATAAATAAAGCTGGGAAATTGGAAATTAAGGGGTGCCACTCTGGAATTGTGGCACCTCTTTATTTGGACTCCAAAATTCGGTAAAAACCGAGTAATTCCATATGGTTGGGAGGTATGTTACGCATCTGTACTGATTATTATGATATCCCTACTCGCTACTTAGTTCAGGCAAAAATATCTACCATATCAACATCACATTTCAGATTGCACATGTAGGCAACTGGGTAATACTGACATTTGTATGATGTGTGTTGTCTGGCAATATTAATGTAGCTAAATAACTATCTCGCAATTAAGAATATCAGAAAAAATACAGTTATATCCATTTAAACTTTATCTAAATGTCCAGTATTAACATTAAAAACAATGAAATCAGTTAAAGCAACTCTAACAAAAACTTACTTGGTAACAAAATTGTTACAAGCAGGGACGCACAGCAGCAGGGGCTAATGCTGGATTCAAAGATGGCACCCCAGAGAGGCAAGTGGCCAATGAAACCTCCATTCTGGAAGTTAGGTAAGGGGGAGGAGAGATAAGAAATGTTCATGCAGGTAGAGACCAGAGGCTAGCCTCGAGCCTCGAGCTGCTGAAGAAGAGTAGACAATCAGTCAGCGATCAAAAAGAACAGCATACGAGTGTGGGGGGGGGGGGTCAAGCTAGGAGGATAACTCTGTGAAGGTAGAATGAAGCAGAGAAGGCCCAGTAGTCGCTGCAGGTTAACAGCAATTATGAGTTGTAAAGAGGAGAAAAAAGAATACAAAAAACTGCAGGACAACTAAAGGGAAAATAGAGATGGTAAGTGGAGGCATGAATGAGTTTTTGGACAGTCCCAAAAGGCTGGGAAAGACAGAAAATCCTAGCAACTAAGTTAGGATTAGAGTATGGACAAGTATGAGACTTAAAGAAAGAACAAAGCGAGGGGGCTTGACTGCTGGCGACCCTTGTAGGAAATGAACTCTAACCAACCTAATAGGGGTAAGGCAACTTTACTTTACTATAGAGGTGACCACGAAATGCACATACTTTATTTTTTTTATTTAGAATATCTGGGAGAAGCTTTGTTCTAGGTTTGTGTGGGAGCTGAGGCGCAGGAGGTACCAGACTTCCAGTGGGGCTGATTTGGTGGCTGTTTAAAGCAGTGGGAGGAGAAGGCTTATTTGTTTTTTAATTAGAATATCTGGGAGAAGCTTTGTTCAAAGTTTGTGTGAGAGCTGAGGTGCAGGAGGTATTAGACTTCTAGTGGGGCTGATTTGGTGGCCATTTAAAGCAGTGGGAGGTGAAGGTTGGTAGTGAGAATGCTACGAGGAGGGTTGCACAGCAGCAGGGGCTAATGCTATGAATCATTTTGTCTGAAGACAAGATTTTGACAAGATTGAAATAAAGTTAGAAGTAAAATTAGGGGCATCATTGACAATTGAGTATAATGGCTAAGGGTATCCATAATATGGTGAGATTATCATGGAAAGACTACAAGAGATAACTCAGTTTTCTGTGTGGAATATATTCAGCATGTAAGTCACCCTACCAACTCTCACTGGCAGATTTGTTTCAGAAGTGGAGGTTATCCTAAGCTACTATATGCGGTTACTTAATCACAGCCACATATGTCTCAAATCTGAATAGTGTAGTAATAGGGATTGCAGACTTCTCCTTTTAGACCCCCTTACAGATATACACTGACTGCTTAGCCATACAACAGTGTGGAAGGGATTATGTTCTCAGAACAGTAAACTGTGTTCTCACACACATACATTTAATCTGCATTTCAACAATTGCAAAAGAAACAGACTTCAGAGCAATTTGTGGAACAGTTAGTCACACTGGAAGCTATGGGAGCTTCTCTTAGCTCTCATAGAGTGACATAATAAAAGTTTTGCCTAGTAACAGTTGTGCAGTTTAGCACTGTATGTCACAACATGAAATCAGTACAGTGCAACAAGTTAAATGCAAACATCTAGCAAAAATATAAATCACCTTAACATAGTTGTCATAGTTTCTAATCTAAACAATTCCAAAATTGCCTTGACTGGTTTTAAATAATTCTGCATTATATACATAATACAGCAACTGCAATTATCTGACATGACTAAACTGTACATTTTCTGTCCAGGCCTACAAAACAGCAGTGTAATAATTAAAAAAACACATCTACTAACTATATCTAGGTCAATATCATGACAGAAACCCATAAATGCCTAATATACTGAGAATGGCACCATTGTAGATAATTGTACTTGTGGGCATTTATTTCAGCATTACCAGTTTATCTTTCAGTGCTGATAAGTTTGGTGTGATATTTCTGGTACAGTGCACCATCCCAAGAATTCTGTTTCCAAAGACTGACAGCATGAGGAGACTGAACTGAGGGGTGTCCTTGTCAAGTCGACTGGATACACATGAACTGCTTCTCCTAGTAAGCTTAAAATTACAGAACAGGCCAAAATCAGAGCCCACAGTTAAAGGGGGTGACAGGCAATAAAGCAGGTGATATGGCATATGCATACAGCTGGCAATGACTACTCCGCAAGTACTTGTGTGCGCTAGTAGCTTGTGACCCACTTGCTCATGGCTATTTTCTCTATGTGGCAAATGCACCATCACCCAGTAGCCTGATCCTACTTAATTACCTAACCCTTCCATTACTTGACTTTACTAAAATGCATAGCATGCCGGAGGCCTAACCCTAATATTCTCAACCAGTCCACAAACCTAACTATAACACTCCCCCCCTCTAACTCTCTCTAAACCTAAACTCTCCAATCATTCCTCAAATCTACAA
Source organism: Protopterus annectens (assembly GCF_019279795.1). Classification (NCBI taxonomy): domain Eukaryota; kingdom Metazoa; phylum Chordata; order Ceratodontiformes; family Protopteridae; genus Protopterus; species Protopterus annectens. Next base: position 993,769,892 of record NC_056728.1, read on the forward strand.
AACGATTCCTCCTCCTTAAATGTCACATCCCTGATTGCTCCCAGCATCTAAAATTTCACTCCCACTCCCTAAACCTAAACTTCCCTTCTGTTCTCTAAACCTAAAATTCCCCTTCTGCTCTGTAGGCCTAAAATATCTGATCATTTAGTAACCCTAAATTCCCCTCCTGCTTCCCAACCCTAAAACTTCCCTAAAAACTAAATCTCACCCCTCATCAATGCCTGAAGCCCTAAATTACACTCCCAACCCCTCACAATCCCTTCTGTCAGTGACCTCACTATACTGGTTTACTACAGTGTTTGGGTGAGTTATAACAACACTACTCTCTCTCTACGTGGCAGCCACACCTCACCCAAACATGCACCTAAGTGCAATTGTGAGCAGAAGACCATGTGAGCAGACTATGTGAGCACCCCATGTGAGTCTTCAAGTGCCTGGTACTCAGTTACTTGTCTAACACCCCAGCTAGCATCTTCAAAGTGGTGCCCATATGCTGTGTGCTTTACATCACCATATGCAGCAATTTTGTGGTTTGCCAGCACATGTAGCACTTGCACAGGTAGTAATACCACACAACATTTTGCAAGCACTGTCCAAATAAAACAAAGTAATGCTGTTTACTAAGCTATGTTAACATGTGCAGCATACACAAACACTACAGCATTCAGTGCTACACCATAAGACAGATTTGCAAAAATATACAATTCGATTGTAATATAAAGAGACGCATACCCTTACAGACGTCATTAATATGCATTGTATGATATGTCTTAAATATGTAATCCCAGCTTCATGTTTTTCATGTGATATTACATTGCAAAACAACTTGCCATTCTTAGCATGAAACAAAAACCTAAATGCTCTACTGGAGAAAACGCTTCAGCTACCACTAAGTAATTTATTTATTTGGCCAATTAAAACCAAAGCACTGTAAGGAAAAATAACACAACCAGATAATAAAATTGTTGTTTAAATATAATAAATGTAATTCATAGTCTTTCTTTGGCAAGCATAATTCAAACCAGTAATGAAAATAAAAGAAAATTATACCTATCAGTACAGGTATAACCTCATAAACAAATGATATTTAAAGAACCTTCATAATGACTTCTTCATAGTGCATGCCTATATAGTTTCATCGTTTCATATCACAGAGTTCTAGCCTTAAGGCCATAGAGGGCCAAATGGAGAGATAGGTTCATAGCTTCATAGGTTCATAGGTTGGTACTGAGCTATCTGCCCGAAGGCATATATTAGCCCAGCCACATTGTGCGGTATTCACCGCCCCTTTAGTAGTTCCCTAGTCCCTTGTACTAGCAGCTAGTACCCTTGGCCCCTATCTAGTAGTGCTGTTGGTGTGATCGTCGGTGTGAACTTTCTGTTACCCATCCACTCATCAAGGTTCCTCTTGAAGAGTGATAGTGAGGGGCTCTGTCTTATGTAGATCGGGACCCTGTTCCATAGTAAGGGAAGTCTCTGCGAAGGGCATCTATCCCTCCAGCATGTTCTATTCATTGTTGTGTTGAGGTTTATATCCCTAGAGCATGTAGCTCGAGTAGATTTGGTTTTGCTAAGATGGAGCATGTTTAACAATTCTGGGTTGGACATGGCTCTGTACGTTAGACAGAGATCACCTCTAAGATGATAAATCAGGAAGCAAAGGAGAGTAGTATTGCTGGAATTGAATTCTTCCTCAAGACTGGGTGAGAACCCTCATGAGGTGGACCCTGTTTTTACAAAATCTCACCAAGACGACATTGATATATAGACTGTATTTTATATAGCATATTGATGTATCGGTCAAGGCCCGGGTTAACAAGGACTGCCATCAGTACTGTTAGTCAACAGGGTGCTGGCAGAAATTGGGCTACTGTTGGCCGAAGGAGGAGAGGTGGCGGAAGGCATGGCCGAAGGCAGGAAGAGAGGAGAAAGGCTAGGACTATGGTAGTGAGGGTCAGAACTTTGAATGTTGGCAGTATGACTGGTATAGGGAGAGAGCTAGCCAATATGATGGATAGAAGGAAGGTTGGTATATTGTGTGTGCAAGAGACCAGATGGAAGGGGAGTAAAGTCAGGTGTATTGGAGGTGGGTTCAAATTGTTTTATCATGGTGTGGATGGGAGGAGAAATGGCCTAGGAGTTATCCTGAAGGAACAGTATGCTAAGAGTGTTTTGGAGGTGAAAAGAGTGTCGGACAGTGTGATGTTTATGAAGCTGGAAATTGGTGTTGTAATGATGAATGTTGTTAGTGCATATGCTCCACAAGTTGGGTGTGCGATGGATGAGACAGAAAAATTTTGGAGCGAGTTGGATGAAGTGGTGATGACTGTACCCAAGGGTGAGAGAGTGGTGATTGGAGCAGATTTCAATGGGCATGTTGGTGAAGGGAACAGAGGGGATGGGGAAGTGATGGGTAGGTATGGTGTTAAACAAAGGAAAGCAGAAGGTCAGATGATAGTGGATTTTGCAAAAAGGATGGACATGGCTGTGGTGAATACATATTTTAACAAGAGGGAGGAGCATAGGGTGACGTACAAGATTGGAGGAAGATGCACACAGGTGGATTATATCTTATGTAGGAGGGCCAGTCTGAAGGAGACTGGAGACTGTAAAGTGGTGACCGGGGAAAGTGTAGTTAGGCAGCATAGGATGGTGGTTTGTAAGATGACACTGGTGATCAAGAAGAGGAGGAGGAGTGTGAAAGCAGTGCCAAGGATCAAATGGTGGAAATTGAAAAAGGGTAATTGTGAGGTGGAGTTCAGGGATGAGTTAAGGCAGGCACTGGGTGGCAGTGAAGAGTTACCAAATAGCTAGGTAACTACAGCAGAGCTAGTAAGGGAGACGGCTAGAAAGGTGCTTGGTATGACATCTGGACAGAGGAAGGATGACAAGGAGACATGGTGGTGGAATGAGGAAGTACAGGAGAGTATACAGAGAAAGAGGCTGGCGAAGAAGAAGTGGGATTGTCAGAGAGATGAAGAAAGTAGACAGGAGTATAAGGAGATGAGGTGCATGGCAAAGAGAGAGGTGGTGAAGGCTAAGGATAAGGCATATGAAGAGTTGTATGAAAGGTTGGACACTAAGGAGGGAGAAAAGGACCTATACTGATTAGCTAGACAGAGGGACTGAGCTAGGAAAGGTGTGCAGCAGGTAAAGGTGATAAAGGATAATGAGGGAAACATACTCACAAGCGAGGATAGTGTGTTGAGCAGATGGAAGGAGTACTTTGAGGGGTTAATGAATGAAGAGAATGAGAGGGAGAGAAGGTTGGATGATGTAGGGATAGTGAATCATGAAGTACAATGGATTAGCAAGGAGGAAGTAAGGATAGCTATGAAAAAAATGAAGAACGGAAAGGCTGTTGGTCCAGATGACATACCTGTGGAAGCATGGAGGTGTTTAGGTGAAATTTTTAACCAGATTGTTTAATGAAATCTTAGAAAGTGAGAGGATGCCTGAAGAATGGAGAAAACATGTTTTGGTACTGATTTTTAAGAATAAGGGTGATGTGCAGAGCTGTAGTAACTATAGAGGGATTAAATTGATCAGTCACAGCATGTAGTTATGGGAAAGAGTAGTGGAAGCTAGGTTAAGAAGGGACGTGATGATTAGTGATCAGCAGTATGGTTTCATGCCAGGAAAGAGCACTACAGATGCAATGTTTGCTCTGAGAGTGTTGATGGAGAAGTACAGAGAAGGTCAGAAGGAGCTGCATTGTGTTTTTGTAGACTTAGAGAAAGCATATGACAGGGTGCCTAGAGAGGAGTTGTGGTATTGTATGAGGAAGTTGGGAGTGTCAGAGAAGTATGTAAGAGTGGTATAGGATATGTACGAGGGTAGTGTGACAGTGGTGAGGTCTGCGGTGGGAGTGACGGATGTGTTTAAGGTGAAGGTGGGATTACATCAAGGATCAGCTCTGAGCGCTTTCTTATTTGCAATGGTGATGGACAGGTTGACAGACGAGATCAGACAGGAGTCCCCATGGACTATGATGTTTGCAGATGACATTGTGATCTGTAGTGAGAGCAGGGAACAGGTGGAGGATACTCTGGAGAGGTGGAGATATGTTCTAGAGAGAAGAGGAATGAAGGTCAACAGGACTAAGACAGAATATATGTGTGTGAATGAGAGGGAGGACAGAGGAATGGTGAGGATGCAAGGAGTAGAGGTGGTAAAGGTGGATGAGTTTAAATACTTGGGGTCAATAGTTCAGAATAATGGTGAGTGTGGAAGACAGGTGAAGAACAGAGTATAGGCAGGATGGAGTAGGTGGAGAAGAGTGTCAGGAGTGATTTGTGACTTCAATTACCCTAATATAGACTGGGAACACTACTCAAGCCCAAACACCCTAGCCCAAAAGTTCCTGGAATTCATAAACTCAAATGCCATGGAACAACTAGTCACCATCCCCACAAGAGGAGATAACATACTTGATCTCATCATCACGAACATGGGAGCACAATGTTCAACACCGGAAGTATACCCCTCACTGGTGAGATCAGATCACAAACTAATCTCGCTGGAGGTCCTCATCCCACCCCACCTGAAATAAAAAGACCACAGTAAAGAACTTCTCAAAAGCCGACTTCACACTTCTAAAGACTAGTGTGGTCTCCTTTCAGGCCCCCGAGCCGGCGGAAAACAATACTCAAGCTGCTGAATCACTTACAAACGCCTTCTACCAGCACCTGCAGGACTGCATGGATAAGGCAATCCCAAGCAAAACAAAGACTCTTTGTACCAAAGGCAAGCGTCCAGTCTGGTGGACCCCAGCCATAAACAAACTCTACAACAAAAGGAGGAAGCTACTACAAGATAGAGCAAAATCCTTAAAAGGTAAGACACCCTTGATCACTATAAGTAAAAAACTAAGAGCTCTCATAAAATCATCCAAAGCAAATTTCGAGAGAAAAATAGCTAAAGACTCAAAAGACAATCATAAGGCCTTCTTTAGCTATGTTAGAAACCTAGGAGGAAACTCCCAGATATGCTCAGAACTAGTTCAAAATGATGTGAAGATTACTGATCCTACAGACATTGCCAACATACTGGCTGACAGGTTCAGTGCAAACTTCTCCCCACCCCAAAAGGAAAGATATCTATACCAAATGAGTGCAGCCCCCCAACAACTCCAGCGCCCAAGTGAGAACTGCTCTCTCCAAAGCAAAAACACAGCATCCATGGGACCCGATGGTGTCCCCGGCTGTGTGCTCCACGAACTCAATGAGGAATTAAACCCACAGCTAGGACAGCTGTTTAATCAAAGTCTTACCTCTGGATACGTACCCAGGAGTGGCGCACTGCAACTGTGGTCCCACTTCACAAAGGCGGTGCCTCCACAGACCCTGGAAATTACCGGCCCATTAGCTTGACAAGCCTTATCTGCAAAGCCATGGAGAGGATCATAATGGACCTCATAAATAAAGACATAGGGAATTTGCAGACTTTGGATCCAACCCAGTTTGGCTTTGTCAAAGGAAGATCATGCCTTTTAAACTTGGTTGACTTTTTTGAAACAGTCACCAAAGCCATTGATGAGGGAAAGGCAGTCCATACAGCCTACCTCGATCTGGCTAAGGCCTTGATACAATACCCCACTCGGGTATCATTGAAAAACTCATCAGCTTAAATGTTAACCCATACATCACAAGATGGGTTGCAAACTGGCTGAGTGACAGAACCCACAGGGTCAGAGTTGCTGGCGCCATGTCAGACTCAAAGCCTGTCACAAGTGGTGTCCCACAGGGCTCAGTCCTGGGCCCACTCTTGTTTGGCATCTACTTTTCCGAAGTACAAGCAAACACAGGAGGGTTATGGCTGACAAAGTTTGCAGATGACTGCAAACTGGGCGCCATAGTAGAAAACACATCTGACACAGATATCCTTCATAAGGGTCTCACAGAAGCGGATAACTGGTGCCAGAGCCACGCCTAAAGTTAAATGCCAAAAATGCATAGTCATACCCTTCGGGAAAAACAAGGTTACCCCTAGCTACCAAATAGGTGGCAATCCACTGAGCACAGAAGAAGTTATCAGGGACCTGGGGACCCAGGTTGATAGTAGTCTGTCATTCGACACCCATGTAGCTAAAGTAGTTAGGAAGTCCTTCTACATTGCCCACCTTATCATGAAGGGATTCTCATCTAGATCAAGGGAGGTCATAGTCTCCCTTTACTCATCACTCATCAGACCAATGATTGAGTACAATGCCCCATTCGAAATGTATCTGACCCGACACTTGCAGCAGCTGGAGAGGCCACAAAAGTTCCTCACCAAAAGGATAAAGGGTCTCAAAAATCTGTCCTATGCTGCCCGACTGAAAGAACTCCAGCTCTATTCAGTCGCTTACCGCTTGTTCAGAGGTGACCTTTGCCTAACATACAAGGCCATGTCAAACCCAGATTTGATGAATATGCTTCACCTCAAAAATCTAGATCCATCAGAGCCACAAGGGCGGGAGACTTAAACCTCGACACGGCTATTAATAGGACGTGCTGGAGGGATAGATTCATCACCCAAAGACTCCCTATGCTGTGGAACAAAATCCCAGTACATGTGAGGCAGAGCACCACGCTGGCCTTGTTCAAGAGAAATCTTGACCAATGGATGGGAGATCGCAGATATACCCCAGGAATTACCTCAGTGTCACTGCTCGACAGAGGCACAGCAAAATAATGGGTATAGTTCCCCATACTAAAGGGGTGGCGTAAGCCACAAAACAATGGGCTAGGCTTATAAATGCCCTCGGGCAGATAGCCTAGTATGAACCTATGAACCTATGAACCTATAAGATGAGTACCAGTAAGACTGAAAGGGAAGGTGTACAAGAGGGTAGTGAGACCAGCTATGTTATATGGGTCGGAGACAGTGGCATTGACAAAAAGGCAGGAGTTAGAGCTGGATGTGGCAGAGTTAAAGATGTTAAGATTTGCACTGGGTGTGATGAGGGTGGACAGGATCAGGAATAAGTATATTAGTGGGTCAGCCCAGGTTGGAAGGTTTGGAGACAAAGCCAAAGAGGCAAGATTACATTGGTTCGGACATGTGCTGAGGAGGGATGCTGAGTATATTGGAAAACAGATGCTAAGGATGAAGCTACCAGGTAACAGGAAAAGAGGAAGGCCTAAGATAAGGTTTATAGATATGGTGAGAGAGGACATGCAGGTGGTTGGTGTGACAGAGCAAGATGCAGAGGACAGGAAGAAATGGAAACAGATGATCCACTGTGGCGACCCCTAATGTGATCAGCCAAAAGAAGATGATGATGATGTTGATTGATGGACAGAAGTAGGTTAAAAATAAAAAAAAGATTGCTGGGTGCACAATTCCTAGGATAAAAGAGCCCTATCCTAGTAAGCACACTGGTACCAGGAAAAATGACAGTATAAAATCCACAAGACATGGAAACATTCCTACAATGGGACTAGACCAGGCACAGTGGGAGGATGCCCTCCCTCTCCCACTGTAGAAGTAAGTAGTAGCCCACAAAAACTGATAGTCCACAAAGAGTCATAAAGATGACAGAGTAAATTACTGAGGATAAGAAAGAAAGAAATTATGTATTGTTACTATTATACAAGAAGTCCAGAATTTTTAGACAGAAGATATACAAAAAGATTAAGAGAGAAATTAGAGGAAAGAAAAATACTTGCACAAGAAAAAACTCTCAAAAGCTTCAAATACAAATTTATGTTCATTAATACAACAGATTTATGAAAAACATTATATAGACAAAGAAACCTTGGGCTATTTGGAAACAGAAACAACCAAGGAAGTGTGAAAATATAAAGAACAAAATCTAGAGATTGTTGAAAAGTATAAAAAAGAAATATGGACATAGTAAAGAAATAGAGGTCTCATATGGTATATATGCAAAGGAAAAGCCAAATTAATAAATACAAAAAAACAGCCCCAAAAATATTTGAAGAGAAGTACAGGCAAAGGTATCCAAATATGGAAAATTTCACAATACATGGAATAAGATCACATAGAAGGAAAGCAGAACAAAAAATGAGTAAAGCAGAAATTAAATAACTAGAAGCTGAAGTTATGGAATAGCTGTGAAGTAAAGGATTTAGTGCAGGAATTCTAACATGGGTTATAGCACAGCATGGTGGAAAAATGAGTCCCATGTAAGAAGAAACATGAGGAGCAGGAGACATCTGAAGAGGAAATATAGACACAGGAAAGAAAAAGAGATTTAATATGGTCCGATATTTATGCAAAGGAGAAAACAAAACAAATCTATACAAAAAGAGCAGAATCAAAGATATTTGAAGAGAAATACAGGCAAAGGCATCCAAATATGGAACATTTTACAATACAAAAATAATAAAACACAGAGGAAAAGTGAAAAAGAGGATTAGTAATGGAGAAGTTAAAGAAATAGAAACTGAAGTTATATATTACCTTGAAAAGAAGGATTTAGTGTAGAAAATATAACTCTGATAACACCACAGCAGGACAGAGCAATGGATCACCAAATTAAGGAGAAACCAGTGGAATGGGAAACATCTTATCAGTTGCCATATGAAGACACTTTGGAGCCTTTCATAGGAAACCAGTACAAAAGTTCAGTTGGAGTTGCGCAGCAAGGGAAGGAACAGGAAAGCATGGCAACTTTGTCGCAGTTAATGTTGTGGAGCAATAAGCCAGTGAGTTTCCACATGAAACAGCAACGGATGACACAAGATGAAATTGAAGATAATACTCTGGAACTTTCTGTTGAATGCCCACAGGAAATGGAGAACAAAGAATGTGCCCTCCGGTTAGAAGAAAATGATCTAAAGGAAGAGTTGCTTGATTTAATAAAGATAGACAGACATATTAAGATCAATGAAAGAAATAGACTACAGAAAGTCAATAAAACCACAAAAGTTAGAAGTTTGATAAAACAAATGAACGCAGTAATTAGGACTTTTCATAGAAATCCATGTGATATAACAGAAGTAAATATGATATATTAGTATGCAGCTAAATTAATTACAAAGACGTACTACAAAAATACAGGGAAGTAAGGGAGAGGAAGGGGAGAAATTAAATGTTATCATGGAAGTATTGAACAGAGAAAACTATAAAGCAATTAAGACAAGAAGTGTCATTGTTAGAAGAGTACAGAAGAGGGACTAGATGAACAAAAAAACTCAGAAAGATAGCCGTGATAAAAGCAATATGCAATATCAGAACAGATCAGGATCTATTGTGCGGTATTGCAAATAATAAACTAAAAATATCAACATAGGCAGAAGAACTTAGAAGATATGCAGATAAATATAAAGGAAAAGTATAAAATAAGCAATTTATTGATGAGCCAAGAAAGTTTTATAGAGGATTGGAAAACAAGGCAAAATGAACTGAAACACTACCAAAAAAAAAATGAAATAGATACATTTTGGAGAAATATCTATGAAGATCCCGTGGAATATAATTAAGATGCTGAATGGATAGAAGAAGTAAAAGAAAGAATAAGAAGTTCAAATCTACAGGATATGAAATCCTACAAAGAAATTGAAACAAGGTTTAGAAAAGCTCCTAACTGGAATACCCCAGGCCCAGATGCAGTACCTAACTTCTGGCTAAAAGTATTGGCATATTTACATGAAGATTTAGCCATGAATAAGAACTATTCATATGCACACCCAGAAGAGACACCAACCTGGTTAACAACAGGAAAACAATACTCCTACTTAAGAATGAACCTGCGAGCTATCATAAAAACTATAGACCAATAACTTGCCTTCTGATGATGTACAAACGTATACAGTGGAATTTATGCTGACAGGATTTATAGTCATTTAGAAGAAAATTCAATCATGGCAATAGAACAAAAGGGTATCAAAAGAAAGTCATATGGAACAAAGAATCCTTTGTTGTTAAACAAAGTTACAATGCAGAACTGTAAAAAGGAGAAGAATCTAAGTATGGCATGGATAGACTACAAAAAGCAATTGACATCCACATTCATGGATAAAAGAGTGCTTACAAATGCATAAGACACACCTTACACTGATTAATTACATTACAGTGACCAGGAAACAGTGGCAAACCACTTTGCAGTTAAGTCATGATAAAGGACAAATTATTATTTCAGGGCTAAAACTCCAAAGGAGGATTTTCCAGGGTGACTTTTTGTCACCACTGCTTTTTTTACCTTGCCCTTTACCCATTAAGCTATCTACTTAACAGATTAGATCATGGCTACAATCTGGCTCCTGGAAAGCAACTTCTGTTTTTTTGTGGATGACTTAAAACTATATATAATTCATCAAATGAGGAACTGAAAGCACAACTGCAAGTGGTCATAACTTTTTCAGATGATATAAGAATGTCATTTGGTCTTGATAAATGTGCAAAAGCAACCTTTAATGCAGAAAAGTTGTAGCAACAAATAAACATCAGCCTGGGATGAGACTGGCCCCAAAAGGTGTTGGATTGGTTGGACAGGAAAACAAGAAGGATGATTCATGCTTATCAAATGTTTATAAAAATCAGTGCATACCAAGATGATATATTCCCCATTTTGAAGGAGGTATGGGCCTCCTTGAAACTGATTACATGTACAGATCTGCAGTCGTAGGACTGTATACATGTCTGTTGACTCCACAAGACCCTAACATAGTGAAGGTTTTAAAACACGAGGAGAATAAGTTGAAGATGACTTCCCTGCTTAGTTTAGCAGAAGCATATCGGTGTCAAGCAGGAATGGAAATCAAACCAGAAGTAGATAAAAATCAGGCAGCAACTAAATGTGTCAAAAAACAAAAGAAAGAATATAAGGTGAAGGATCAAATGAGAAGGCAACAAATGTGGAAAATGCATAAATATTGGTGCAAGTACAGAAAACTCTTGGAACAACCTCATGTTGATCAGGATTGAATTGCAGTAAGGGAAGGTGAGTTTAAACCAAAAGACGAACGGTTAATATTGGTGGCCTAAGATAGTGGGCTACGTACATGTTGTTTTACAAAATCCATTGAACATATGGGAGAAACAGACAAATGTAGGCTTAGTAAAACAGAACTGGAAACAGTTACACATCTTGTTGCTGGTTGTGATATACTAATGGCAGAAGGACTGTATACTGAAAGGCATAATAATGTGGCAAGACTGGTTGCATTGGGGATTGTGAAAACATTATAGTATTGAAGTAGCTGAATAACTTTGGAAACATGAGCTACAAAGCATTATAGAAAATGATGAAGTTTATATTATGTGGTATCACCCATTACCAAGAGTTCAAAAAGTAGATGTGATAGTACTCCATGAAAAGAAGAAAAATGTAGCTTTGATCACTGAAATTACTACACCCAGTGACTACAGTGTCTTATGTACAAAGAGACACAAAGTCAAAAAATACCAGGATTTCCAGATAGAAATATGGGAAATGTGGAAGAAGGATACCCAGACAGTTCCAATAGCAGTAGAAACAATGATTTTTATAAAAAAATAATTTACAATCCTACTTAGATATGGTACCGATGCACATAACTCCATACAAATTGCAGGAGTCATTACTGGCCACATTGTGGGTGCTGTGAAGAGCGCTTCTGGCTAACTTCATAGACTGAAACAATAGTGATTTCATGAACTTTAATCATACTTTGACTTAGGAATGGGGTCCATTCCCATTGTGGTATTTGAAACCCAAAATACTTGAAGAAATTAAACTGGGATAAATCATAAACAAACTCTTACTCTTTGAAATCAGGGATATTTGCATCCACAAGAACCCAATAATCTAATTCAGATTTAAACAAATCTGCAGATTTTATGCTTCCAATGGAAATTGGTAACCTGTTCATAAATATATGTTACATAGATGCAGCTGTACCCCATAGGAACAAGTGCAGGGCAAACTCTATAAAAAAAAAACCCACCACATGGTGAAACCATAATATCAATAAGTTTGTAATAATAGGAAAATAATTTTGACTAAAGGTAAGAAGAATAATTCCCCGACTGTTGGTGCCCTTGTCACCAAAATAAAATGTTAATAAAATCCACTAAAACCAAGTTTGAGTCTAAAATAACTACCCAAGCCAAAGACAATCAGAAGACATTTTTAGTTATGTTTATGATCTCAAAAGCGCAATGCAGCAGTGCAATGAGCTGATTATGAATGATGTTTCCTAAATGAGGCTGAATATATAGCGGACCTGCTGGGCGATAAATTTGGCTTTAACTTTACCTCTCTCTCTCTTCTGTCTGTCCTTTAAGATATAACTGAAACTGGCTCACCTCCAGCTATCACACAAGGCAAACTTTAACAGTGCTATCAAAAGCTAAAAATATTGCATCATTGGATTTTTGACAATAGCCCTGGATATATCTTAAATAGCATGAAGCACAATTTACTCACAGCCCTAACAATATTGTTCAATGTCAGCCTCCATATAGGTTTTGTACCAAGTAAATGGAAAATAGTTACACACATTCCCATGTATAATGTTGTCTCCTTTTTAATCAAGAGCTGGAGTTCCTTAGGAATCTTATTCAGTTTAGATTAATTTCTCCTGATTGGCTATGTTATAACAAATGTATGCATTCGCCTTTTCTGCTTATACATATTGATCAGTTTGGAAGGCACCCTTTTTTTATTCACTATACTGTTTCCAGTATGCTATTAAATGCTTTCTAGTATGTAACAAGTAACCTATATATTAGTTATAATCTTCTTTAATGTTAGCTAATAGTTTCCTTAATTATTTCATACTATAACATAACATAGTTCCTATTACATTTCTTAGGTATCATAATTTTAAATTGTATAGAACTGGGATCTGATTTTACCAAAAGTGGGCCGATGTTTATCTCACATACTAAATTTTCAGTAATACATACAACAAGCTGTAATATTTTCAAGCCCCTGGTTTTGTAGTCAGCCATTTCATAATACCTGTTGAGTATTAGAATATCAATAAACCTTTGAGCATGTCTATTATCTGATTAACTTATTTTCCAATCAATAGTTGGATAGTTAAAGTCTCCTGAGTTTTGTCTTCAATACAATACAAATATTCAGTATGCTTGCACCTATTCACACTTGATGTCCTATATCACAGTCTTAATCTTATGGTTTGTCCAATGTTACAGATACCTACTATTAGTGAATCTATATCTTAATTAACTGATATCATACTGGAATGAATACTTTTATGAACCAGTAAGAGCATCCCAACACCACTGCAATATTCTGTCAAATACTCATATATATTATAGTCTGGAAAAATGAACACTCCTTCACTGTTTCTATAATCCTGTGAGCTTTCTATGGAAGAATGATTTTTAATTCATTATACTTATTTTTAAAACTCTGAGAATTATACAAGAGGCATGTTACAAAAGTATTAAATCAATCATTTCATTGTTTCTTTTCTTGTAGGTATGGTAAAAAAGACTTAATGACTTCAGAGATCTTCTCAGAAGAATATGCAGATCCCTAGTGACTCAGGTGTAGTCCATCTGATCAACTCATTCAATTATCATATAAGCGTCCCTTCCATTATTTAACCATCTTAATAGTATACATTAGACACACTTGTCTCAGCCATGGATTGTGCAAATGTGTCTTAGTAAAGTTATGGAGGGCATAATCTTACTAAATATAACTTCAATCCTATTCCCTTCCAGAATAATTATGGTTTCTAACAAAGAGTTGTTCATGTGCTTCAAAGAAACATTTCCCATATCATTATTGCCAACATGTAATAAAGTATGACTACAGCGAGTTTTACCCTAAATAACTTCAGAACCTTGTTTAATTTCAGCCCAGAAAGATAAGATACCACATTTTCTTGCAGTTTTCCTAAGTAAAGAATCACTCAGAATCTATGTTTTGATTTCATGCAGCATTTTCTACTTTAGATGAATCTGTGTGAACTGTAGAGCTTATCGCTAAAGAATCATCAATAATATTATGTAAAAGATGAATCCCAACTTTACACGATGCTCTTCTTTTTTATTTCATTTTCCATTCGATATTACTTAATCCCATGGTGGTATTAGCTTGTATTCTCAACTGATTTGAACATTGTAAACTAGAAGAATCATTCCTGTGCTCCCCTTTAGAAAGTAAATGATGTTAGATTTGAAATCCAGATCAGTATTAGTCATGATAAGATCACTACTAGGACATCTACAATAAGTAATCACATCATCATCACTTGTTGTGGAATGATCTTCCTCATTCACAACACTTCTACATAGTTCTCTCTTCTTTTTATATCTAATAATACTCTTACACTTCTTCCTCCTGCTAGGTGGCACATTCTCATTAACCAGTGATATATTAGAATGTTTACTTAAATCATCTTTATGTTTAAACTATTTCTGTCTGTTTGTTGCCTACAACACTGGGCTTCTTTTAGCATAATCCTTTCCATAATTTCAGTCTCTAAAACAGTCTTCTCAATAACTATTTGCTGGTGTCCATAGTTTTCATTATGGTGACTACATTCTGCCAAAGTTTTGTGTGCTAGTTCTTCTGGATGAGGAGGGGCAAGCATTCTTAATAGCATTATCCTGTAACTGGACAAAAAAAACACAAGAAATAAAACTTTAGAACCTCTAAAGCCACAAGAGACCACAGTTCCAAATCAGATGAGACAAGGAATATGATGCAAACTCAAAATTCAAACTTTATTCTGTTTTGGTTAAGCACTTTTTTCTTCTACTAGAGACTTTATCAGAACGAATACACTATAAAACCCAGCCCTTAAATACCCTTTTCTTAATAGTGTCACATGATTAATTAATTACTAAAAATAACCTAATCCACTTAAAATACATACTATCAAGGTTATATAAAAAAATTAGAAAAAAAATAATTAACTTGTTAATAAATTTTTTTATATAACCTTGACAATATGTATTTTAAGTGGATTAGGTTGTTTTTAGTAATTAATTAATCATGTAACACTATTAAGAAAAGGGTATTTAAGGGCTGGGTTTTATAGTGTATTTGTTCTGATGAAGTCGCTAGTTGGAGAAGAAAGCGCTTAACCGAAACATAATAAAGTTTGAATTTTGAGTTTGCATCATATTCCTCGTCTCATCTGATTTGGAAATGGACAAAAACACCACTCAAACTAGTTTCGCATTCAATTTCTACTTATACAGATGCACCATCTGTGCGTGTTTCTAATGCTGGACTACTATATAACTTGGGAGCAATGTTTTCTATCTGGTTAATAGTAAACTCTGATATTGTATGTAGGGCAGATCCATTTCTGCATCTACATTCTCTGGAGTATTCAAACATTTTCCCTGACTTATTGCTGTTAATTCCTGTAGCCTCAAACAATGTGTATAAAAACTTAGTATTCATATTGCTATTCATTGACAGAAATTTGCATTTTACACAAATAATAATTTTTAAGTAAATAATGTAATACATATTCATTCAATGTTTTCATTATAATTTATCACCAGACCTTTTAACTAAGAAAGATAATTTATTATACTGTTGAATATAAAAAAATGTTTATAAAGTGTAGTTTAAATGTAACAGAACAAAAAGATGTCCTCACTGGTAGTAATAATCTTCCCTAATTTTAAAATGATTCATCAAAACAAACCTAATAACACAAATCCCATAATTAAATTTAAATACATATAAGTTCTACACAGACCCCTAGACTGCAAGCTTAGTAACTACCCATGG
This sequence comes from Protopterus annectens, assembly GCF_019279795.1. NCBI lineage: Eukaryota > Metazoa > Chordata > Ceratodontiformes > Protopteridae > Protopterus > Protopterus annectens. The sequence continues at coordinate 993,785,553 of NC_056728.1, forward strand.
ACTGTTGTATAGTGCCCAGAAGGGAAAGACCAAGAATTTAAAGGCTGTCAGTGCAGGGGAAAAATATGGATGGACCATGATCTACCAGATAGAATCCTGCTACAGAATTCTGTGCATTCTGCACACACAATTTTATCATCTTACAGCCTAATATAAAATGGGTAACAATAAGAAAGACTGGAAGACATGAGTTCTTGCATTCATGATGCAAGGTCAAAGGCTAGCATAAGGGGTTTAATCCAGGGAATAATTCTTAGATGGTAATATGAAGACCTGATAACAACTAACATCCTTCTCAAGTGTAAACATATTATCAAGAAGTATTCCAAGATTTTGTACATGAGATGCAAACTTCAGCTTATTGTGCCCATAAAAGACATGAGATAAATAAACAAAGCATGCGAAAGATGAACAGTGGCACACATAAGAATTATAGGTTCATAGGTTCATAGGTGTGTACTAGGCTAATGGCCCTGGAGCCTTTACAAGCCTAACCTATAGAAGTGCCTTGGTATTGTGCCACCCAACATCAGTTTCCAGTGCCTCTATCAAGTAGAGCCACTGGAGTGATCTCTGGGGTGAACTTTCTATTTCCCATCCACTCATCAAGATTGCTCTTGAAGAGGGCCAATGAGGTGTTCTGCTGACATGTATGGGAAGTCTATTCCAGAGCATGGGCAGTCTCTGGGTTATGAACCTGTCTCTCCAGCATGTTCTGTTGATTGTGGTAGTGAGGTTGAGGTCTCTGGAGCTTGTGGTGTGGAGGGATTGGAATTTATTTAGATGTAGCATTTCTAACAGAGCTGGGTCAGACATGGCTTTGTAAGTCGAGCAGAGATCGCCTCTTAGTAGACGATATGAGACAGAGAATAGCTGGAGATTTTTGAGTCTGTACATATAGGACATGTGTTTAAGGCCTAGGATCCTCTTTGTGAGGTACTTTTCTGGCCTCTTCAGCTGTTGTAGGTGTCTAGTGAGGTACATGCCAAATGGGGCATTGTACTCGATGACTGGCCTAATGAGGAAAGAGTGGAAGGAAACAATGACCTCTTTCTTCCTGGATGCAAAACCCTTAGTAATGAGATGTGCCACATAGAAAGGCTTTCTGACCACAGTGGCAATGTGGTGGTCAAAAGAGTGGCTGCTGTCAATATGTGTTCCCAGATCTCTTATAATGCCTTCTGTGTTCAGTGGACTACCATCGATGTGGTAATTCATGGGAACTGGGTTTTTCACAAAGGGGATGATGATACATTTTTTGTAATTGAGCTTAAGGCCATGGTTCTGACACCAGTCGTTGGTCTCAGTCCTTAGGGGCTTTGGTTGAGTGGCACACTGTTTAAGAGAGTTATGTGTCTCATGGTTAGTGCTATGTTGTGGTGGTCGATTGAGTTTCTGCCTTGGAGGTCTCTGTTGTTTGGGTAGATTTTTATTGAGAGGCTCTGTGAAGGTGGGTGTGTGGTTTGTGTTTTTATGTGAAGGCAGTGCTGGTGTGTGTTCTGGAAGGCTATGTGTTCCAGGTGGTGTAGTGCAAGTGTTGACCTTCTCCTCTTGACCAGCTATTCCGGTCTTGTCTGGAGAGTGTGTGGCTTCCAATTTGGATATATAAGTGCATCTCTCGCAAGTCTGAGTGTTGGGAGGTAAGAGGAGAGGGTTGTCGGTGTACATGAGGTAGTTGCTACATTACCTCAGGATGCCCAAGTTCACCAGGTTAATAGGAGAAAGCACAGAAAACAGATCTTTAGACATGCCTGGAGGGGTGGGCATTAATAATAAGTACTGGAGCTGTTTCCTTGTGGAATGTTTAGTGCTGGTAGCATTTTTGTGTGCTACAATAATTGCTACAAGAAGTCTGGTATGGTAAAGTGCTAGACTAATAAGCTAGTAAAAGTGCAGGAGAGGAGAGAACTAGCAGATCTAGGGGAAAAATTGAAGAGCAGACTTTGGCACCTCTCAGAAGCTTACAAACAGTCCTGGATACAGGAAATCTGTATCTGGACTAGACTAGTTACTGGAAAGGCAGGAAACAAGCGCAAATGCGGGCTTTTAAACCAGAAAGTTGAAAGGTATGGAAAAACTTCTCAAATGGCCAATAAACTACAAATTCTGGGTCAGAAACCACTCCTCTTGTGGTAGATAGGCTACCTAGTCCTTACCACTCCCAGTGATAAGCTAGAAGACTTCCCTCCAACACAGAAAGGCTTGGGGGGGTCAAAAGCGTCCAAACAGTCCTGGATACAACAAATCTGTATCTGGACTAGACTAGCTATTGGAAAGGTGGGAAACAAGTGCAAATGCGGGCTTTTAAACCAAAAAGTTGAAAGAGATGGAAAATATTGCCCAAACGGCCAATAAACTACAATTTCTGGGCCAGAAACCACTCCTCTTGTGGTAGATTGGTTACTTAGTGCTTACCCCTCTCACTGACAAACTAGAAGGCTTCCTTCAGACACAGAAAGGCTTGGGGGACTCAGAAGCTTACAAACAGTCCTGGATACAGCAAATCTGTATCTGGAATAAACTAGTTATAGGACAGGATACAAACAGTCCTGGATACAGCAAATCTGTATCTGGACTAGACTAGTTATAGGAAAGGTGGGAAACAAAGGCAAATGCAGGCTTTTAAACCATAAAGTTGAAAGGGATGGAAAAAACTGCCCAAATGGCCAATAAATGACAATTTCTGGGCCAGCAACCACTCCTCTTGTGGTAGATATGCTGCCTAGTGCTTACCACTCCCGCTGATAAGCTAGGTTTCCCTCAACACAGAAAGGCTTGGGGGGCTCAGAAGCTTACAAACAGTCCTGGATACAGCAAAATTGTATCTGGACTAGACTAGCTACAGGAAAGGCAGGAAACAAGCACAAACATGGGCTTTTAGACCAGAAAGTTGAAAGAGATGGAAAAACTGCCCAAACGGCTAATAAAGTACAATTTTTGGGCCAGAAACCACTCTTATGGTAGATAGGCTACCTAGTGCTTACCACTCCCACTGATAAGCTAGAAGGCTTCCTTCCAACACAGAAAGGCTTGGAGGGCTCAGAAGCTTACAAACAGTCTTGGATACAGTAAATCTGTATCTGGACTAAACTAGCTACAGGAAAGGTGGGAAACAAGTGCAAACATGGGGTTTTAGAACAGAAAGTTGAAAGAGATAGAAAAACTGCCCAAACGGCCAATAAACAAATAAATAAACAGAAAAATAAAATGCAGTACTATCTTTAACACCATATTCAATTAAGCAAACAGAAAAATAAAATGCAGTACTATCTTTAGCACAGTATTCAATGAAACAAATAATAAACAGAAAAATAAAAAGCAGGACTATCTTTAACACAATATTCGATGAGACAAATAAACAGAAAAATAAAATGCAGTATTATCTTTAGCACTGCAACTTTGTACTTAGCTTGTAATACAGCAGCTTCTTGAGTGCACAAGGTTTACCCTATGGCACCTTCTTCAGTGCACAAGTTTTACCTATGGTAGCTTCTTCAGTGCACAAGGTTTACCCTACAGTAGCTTTATGAGTGTAAAAGTTTACCCTATGGCAGCATCTTCAGTGCACAATTTTACCCTGTGGGAGCTTCTTCAGTGTACAAGGTGTTACCTACAGCAGCCTGTACTGTGTACAAGGCTATCATTTCCTTTTCAACAGTAAATGAAGTGCATTATCAAAAGCTTTATTGTCATTTATGAATTTCACCCTAACTATTCTTCTTAGATCTCCTGCTCCCAGTACCACAACAAATAAATATGTCTCATTTGAAAGGCATGTTCTTTCTTTGATATAATCATGCTGTCACACATTTAGATATTTCATACTTTTCAAGTCAAGAAGTAATAAGTCCATAATTAGAATTGCCATTGAATTTGAGGTTGCTCAAAGAAAATTAAACTACTTCTAAGCACTCTTTGTCTTTTTAAACAGAATAATTATATACTGTTCAACTCTTCTGACACCTCTGTTTAGTCAGTAACATTTTAAAAAGACAAAGTATACACACAAGCATTTCATTTATCTGATTTGTGTATTTCTAACAGAAAGACAGCAGTTTGTTTTTATTTTTCTTGTTTATACAGGAGTTTAGGGTGGAATACTGTATCAATGGCTTTTGAATGGTCAAAGAATAAGGAGGACGCCAGTTTGCCTGAGCCTGTGTATTTGTTTATGGTGTCAGTGAAAGATAAGAGGGCAGTGGTTGTACTGTGTGCTGCCAGAGACCATGTTGGGTGAATGTTAACAGACATTCTTGAAGAAGATAGTGGAGAAGTTACTTATGGATACATCCTTCAAGAATTTTTCAGAAAGGTGATAATACTGTTATCGGCCAAAAGTTAGAGATATCAGCCAAGATGCCACCTTTATTAAGAGACATAATATATTTTTTTTCCATAATGAGGGTACATAGGATACAGCTATTGCTCTGCTAACAGTATTACTTTTTATGCATATAACCACAAAAACTTTTTTAAAGTTAGAAATATCAGTCACCAATGAATGCAAAGAGATGACAACGTTTAGAACTAGTAAGACCATGTGGAAAGAGGGTCTGAAAGTTTTACTTCTTTGAACTGAAGAACATGTAAAGGTACCATGAAAGGCTTTAACCAGCTTACAGTACGTAAAGTCACATTCATTCATTTGAAAAGCATCTCTGAGATTGTTTTCATAAATCTAACTAAATACTGACTATTAGCACTATCATTGTAGCCAAACGGAGAAAAGAAACACATGAGTTTATGTTGTATAGGCTGACTCATGTTACAGGGGCTCATAACACGTTCTGAGAGAATGACAAAAACAATGTAAAAAAATCACATCAGTTTTTTAATTCCATTAATGCTTGTTTTATAGTCTAAGAAATCAAAATATAACAACAAAGCAGATTAATTCAGATGTACAGTATTACATGCTGTGTCATGATATGGTGGATATAGATTTAGGGTACAGTTTTCCTCTAATAATATACTCATAAGGATGTCATTCTCTTTCACTATGCTTACTTTCATTTGTGCTTGGACATATGAAAGTAAGTTTAAGTAGTAGTTTAAGTACCTACTCTCTAATTAGATCCTATATCTGCTTTGCACCCACCGCATGAAGTGTCCTATATAAATTTTGCTAGCTGAAAACTACTCATATGGAATGTTCTCATGCATATACTCTGTATTGCTTGTATAATATCTTTGATTTGAGAATGATTACTTATGTACTTTTTTCACCAATTGTATAAGCTGCAATAATATGTACTAAATGTCTTTATTAATGTAAATTCTGCATTGTTTGTGAAATGTCTTATATGTGGAGCATTTCTCCCCGGGACTCCACTGAAAATGGGTACTTCTGGCCCAGCTGGACCATCCGGTAAACAAATGCAAATAAATAAATAAATATGCAGGCCATTTAAAGTCTAGCCAGATTCGCTTTTTATGCTTGAAATAACCTATCCCTTTTGGTTAGAGATTAACCTTACCCATCTAATGGCTGATAATTATATATTACCCATAAAGATAATAACTGGGCCATACCATAGATAATTTGAGGGGACACAGAGCTGTAGTATCCTGTATGAGGAATACCTGTCCCTCCAAGCCATTCTGCTGATGTTGCAGAAAAGATATAGATTCTTAGACCAAGTATTTATGATGTCATTTAACTTGCTGATCTTCAGCAAATCCATCAGTATTGGGTTGGAGGACACCTTGTATGCCAGATGCAGGTCATCCCTTAGCAGTCTGCAGAATATCTAGTATAGTGACAGGGATTTCAGTTGGTCCATATAAAGCATGTTGTTTCGGCTTTGTATGCTTTTAGTTAAATATCTCTGTGGGCATTTGGGTTGTTGCATGTGTTTGGACAGAGGGAGCATTATACTCAATGTTTGGCCTAATGAGGGCTGGTAAATGGGGTGAATAACATTTCAAGATCTAGACACAATCCTTTTATTTATAAGCTGTGCAATATAGGACAATAATGAGCATGTTAGTCAAAAGTTTACTCACTGTCCACATAAGTTCTCAAATAATGAATGACTGGGTCAACTGTTAGAGGTGTATTGTCAATGTGATACTTTCCTGGGGTAGATGATTTCCCAAAGGATACAATAATGTATCTTTTGGCATGTAGTTTCAGTCCAAGATTTTGGCACCAGTTATTTATTTTGGACAACATTTCTGCAGGATGGCTAAGTCATTTGGGGATACAAAGACTGCTCCTAGCCTGCAGTCATCCACAAATTTAGTCAGCTAGAGCCCTTTGGTATTGGCTTTTACTTCATAAAAGTAGATGCCAAACAGAAGAGGCCCCAGAAAAGAACCCCAGGGGACTCCACTGGTGACTGGTCTCTTTGTGGAGGTAAATTCCTCTATTTGGATTTCCTGCATCCTATCTGTGAGCCAGTTGGCAATCCAGCAGGGGAAAAAGGAGTTTATTCACAGTCAATTTAGCTTTTCTGCTATGCCTGAATGGGGAATTATATCAAAAGCTTTGGCCAGATCGAGGTATACAATGTGCACCAATTTGTCTTCATCCATAGCACTGGTGACCTTTTAAAAAAAAATCCACCATGGTGAGTAAGCATAACCTGCCCCTGATGAATCCAAACCGAGACAAGTCCAGTGTTCGGAGGTTCCCTATGTCCTTATTGATTAGTACCATGGTAAGTCTTTCCATGGCTTTACATATGAAGCAGGTTAGAATTACTGGTTTGTAATTGCCTGGGTCTATGGAATGTCTTCCTTTATGCATGGGAATGACTGTAGCTATTCTTCATTCATTTGACAGAAAATCTGTATGGATGCTGAGACTGAACAATGTTGTTGGGGATGTGGCTAAAGCAAGCTTCATGCTGTTTAAGATGTATCGAGTGATATTGTCAGAACCCATTGATGCAGTACTTTTAGTTTTTGATAGCATTCTTAGGACTTGGTCTTGTATGATAGCTGGTGGTATGTACATACATTGCATATGACCTTCTGTTCTTATTGCCTGATGTATTTACTCTCTCTTTGTATTTTAGCTAATGATTTATATTTGTCCTTTTATATTTTATTGGAAAGTGACTTTGTTTCTTGAATTCCACATATTCCTTAAACTCTTTACTGGACAGATTTATTTTTTCATATATACTTTTTGCCTCCTGATGACCATCAAGCTTCTCCCAATGTGTCATGAGCCCACTTATACTCCCCTGACTGGGTATCCTTAGTAGAGGGTCAGCAGCCAACTAGAGAGTGGGTCTATATTACTTCAGCAAAAGACTTATTCAGTGAATACGTTTTCATAGCTCACCAGCTGCCGAAATTAACTTCAGCGAACCGTGGAATTTTTCCCACAGTTCAGAAACACTATGCCAACAAATGTACAGAACACAAAAAGCACTAAATCAAATCCACTTAAGTGGGGGGGCTTCACCCCTACACCATGCAACTTGGAGGGCTGTGCCACCCACACTCCCCCAACTCTATATACCAAGTCCGAGATTGCACTACAGTGGGGAAAAGGGCAAAGTTGAGAGGATGGCCAAGTGTTTCCGAACCATGGGAAAAGTTCATTTCAGCGGCTGGTGAGCGATGAAGACATATTTGATGAATACGTCTTTCGCTGAAGTAATATAGACCCTAGAGAGTACATCACTCAATTAAGCCATGGTGATGTTTTGTACCTTCTGCAGCATCATAGCAATGAAGACATATTTATTAAAGCCCTAACCTCATCTCAATTGTCTCACTTGAGCATCTGCATCAGTGCCGACTGTTCTATGCCTTCCCTTGCTTGTGCATATTGTCATAGTTTTACACTCAAACTACAAAGGTTGCCACCACTAACTTTGTATTGCCAAGCCTGTATCCCACATCTGGGCATTTCATTTTTTCTGCAAGCCTCTGTTGTAGTTGGCTGACTGGAACCATGTCCCACCAGGGTAGACAAGGCCAGCAGTACTTGATTACTCCCACCCTTCCCCATCCAGTTCTTTCATTGCCCAAAATTGTATTGCAATTCAGGCCATCTGAGTCATAGTTAGGACTTTATTCTACTGTGCCACAGAGCTAGGCTGCTGGATACCTATTGCTGATTGAGCACGTCCACAGTATTACCAGCACTCCAGTTTAATATAATCATACACATATCTCAGGCTTAATACTGCTTTACTAAATACTTTTCATCCCAGCACATTTCTTTTACATTGTTACCTTTGTCCATCAATCTTCTCAGTCTGTATGTAGCAATGAAGACATATTTATTAAAGCCCTAACCTCATCTCAGTTGCCTCACTTGAGAATCTGCATCAGTGCTGACTATATATATCTATCTGTACATGCTTTGCAAAGTGTATATTTTTATTTCATGGCTTCGCCTGATATTGCCTTCTCAGTTATTCTTCATGAGGAACAGGTCAGTATTATTTGCATTTTATTCCTTTTTTTATATCAGCGAACTCACAGGTGTTTGCCAATGCTATTAGCCACACATAGTTCGGATGCACAAGCCAGTGCACTTCTTTGTGCCAGTCCCAAGCCTGGATAAATGGGGAGGGTTGTGTCAGGAAGGGCATCCGGTGTAAAATTTTGCCAAATCATACATGCAGAAAACAGCACAGAAATACACACCGGATCAGTCGAGGCCCGGATTAACAACGACTGCCACCAGTACTTTTTGCCAACAGGGGTGCTGGTGGAAGTTGGGATACTGTTGGCCGAAGGAGGAGAAGAGGGGGAAGGCATGCCCGAAGGCAGGTAAAGGTTAGGACTGTGATAGTGAAGGTCAGAACTTTGAATGTTGGCAGTATGACTGGTATAGGGAGAGAGCTAACTGATATGATGGACCGAATGAAGGTTGGTATATTGTATGTGCAAGAGACCAGATGGAAGGGGAGCAAGGCTAGGTGTATTGGAGGTGGTTTCAAATTGTTTTATCATGGTGTGGATGGGAGGAGAAATGACATAGGCATTATCCTGAAGGAACACTATGCTAAGAGTGTTTTGGAGGTGAAAAGAGTGTCGGATATAGTGATGTTTATGAAGCTGGAAATCAATGGTGTAATGATGAATGTTGTTAGTGCATATGATCCACAAGTTGGGTGTGTGATGGATGAGAAATAAAAAGTTTGGAGTGAGTTGGATGAAGTGGTGATGACTGTACCCAAGGGTGAGAGACTGGTGATTGGAGCAGATTTCAATGGGCATGTTGGTGAAGGGAACAGAGAGGAAGTGATGGATAGGTATGGTGTTAAGCAAAGGAATGCAGAAGGTCAGATGGTAGTGGATTTTGCGAAAAGGATGGACATGGCTGTGATGAATACTTATTTTAACAAGATGGAGGAGCATAGGGTGGCATACAAGAGTGGAGGAAGATGCACACAGGTGGATTATATCTTATGTAGAAGGGCCAGTCTGAAGGAGATTGGAGACTGTAAAGTGGTGGCAGGGGAAAGTGTAGTTAGGCAGCATAGGATGGTGGTTTGTAGGATGACATTAGTGATCAAGAAGAGGAGGATGAGTGTGAGGGCAGCACCAAGGATCAAATGGTGAAAATTGAAAAAGCGTAATTGTGAGGTGATGCTCAGGGAAGAGTTAAGACAGGCACTGGGTGGCAGTGAAGTTACCAAATAGCTGGTTAACTACAGCAGAGCTAGTAAGAGAGATGTGTAGAAAGGTGATTGGTGTAACATCTGGGAAGAGGAAGAAGGACAAGGAGACCTGGTGGTGGAATGAAGAAGTATAGGAGAGTATACAGAGAAAGAGGTTGGCGAAGAAGAAGTGGGATTGTCAAAGAGATGAAGAAAGTAGACAAAAGTATAAGGAGATGAGGTGCATGCAAAGAGAGAGGTGGCGAAGGCTAAGGATAAGGCATATGAAGAGTTGTATAAAAGGTTGGACACTAAGGAGGGAGAAAAGGACCTGTACCGATTGGATAGACAGAGGGACCGAGCTAGTTAAGATGTGCAGCAGGTAAGGGTGATAAAGGATAATGAGGGAAACATACTCACAAGCGAGGAGAGTGTGTTGAGCAGATGGAAAGAGTACTTTGAGGGGTTTTGGCATCTTTCCAGGCTTGATAGTTGTTGCTGAAGCACCTACCAGGAGGAGAAAACGCTGAGAGAAGAAAGGAGCCACTTTTGAGATTTTAAGTATTTTCTTCTGATTTATTTCTGAGAAAAACTGCATTGCCGCCTACTTTTCAGCATTTTCTTGCTTGCAAAAGTTGATGTCTGTGTTAGAAACAGTATTTAGAACATACATAGAGCTTGTTTATTGTATTCTTTGTGTTGCACTTAATTTAAAATCGTTTTCTCTTAAAATTGCATTTTACCTGCCTCTGACCTAGCACACATGTGTTTGCACTGTTCTGACTAGTTTGCTACTTGTGTGTCTCTGCTATCCTTAAACAAAAACAAAAAAAAAAAAAAAATCTTGCTATTTTCCCACTTTCTATAATTTAAAAGAAAGTTCAGTTACAGAGTTGCTGTTCTGAACTGTTTGTAAGTTTCTTGGAGGCCAGTGCTTACTTGGGCTAAAGGGAAGTCTCTGTGTTCACCAGTGGCAGTGGTTAACACTGAGCAGCCCGCCTGTCCCTGTAGGAGTGGTTACTGCCTAGAAACTGTAGTTTTATTGGCCATTTTGGGTCAATTCCAAACTCCTTGATCTCTGTCTCTTAAAACCCTGCAACTTTCTTTTTGCACGGTCTTGCGCACAGAGCAGCGTCGGGCAGCGCCTCTTAAACAGGTTTAAATTATTCCCGGCTCCACAAAGTCTGCTCTTCACTTTTTCCCTTAGAACTGCTCTAAATCTCAAAATAAGCACTCTATTTTCATTCTAAAGCCCTGCACTTGCTCGTATAAGTAATCTCATAGGTAAACACTAATAAACTTAAGCACTACACCCTCTTATACTCCTTTTAAGTATTTGCTCCCTATTGGTTCTTTCTGATCAGTCAGTAAATAGTTCCCTATATTATTCAGGCATGTCCAAAGGTCAGTTTCGGGTTTACTCTCCAGTCCAGCTGGTGAATCTGGGAATCTTGAGGCAATGTTACAACTGCCTTATGTATACAGACCACCCTCTCCTTCTCCCAACAAGCTCAAATATATGTCAGAGATGCAACTATATAGCTAAACTGGAGGCTGAGCTCTCTCAACCCAGTACTGGCACAGCCAGTCAGGAGGAGAAGGTAACCACACACACCACAAATCCAGTCTCACACAGACCTATCACATCAGCAAACCAAACACATAAACACACAAAAACATACTCGGAGGCTCTAAATAAAAATCTGCCAAAGCAGCAGAGACCTCCAAAGCAGACATCCATGCAACCCCTACCACGAAACAATACCCACGTAGCACATAGCTCACAAAGTCAGTGTGCCACACAGTCACAGCCCTTAACTCATTACAGCCACGTGACGTCTCCAAGCATTTCTGCAGTTACATCCTACTGCTCCTCTAGGTGTCTAATATTGCCTGTTCATATTTGCATTAATAATTCCAAAACCATGTTACATACAAAGTATCGGAAAATTTTATCTTGAAGCATACATGACGGCAAACACAACTGTATTGCTATATGACCTCTGTCAATGGATATTTGTTAAAAATGTAAGGTGATAACTTCAATTTTTAAATGCTGAAGCCACGCCCACTAGGAGTTAAAGGTACTCACTCAAAAGAGCTCTACTGGAGGGAATGAGTTAAGGCTAAACAACACACCTAATACACTTGTAATAGGTGACTCTATTGTCAGACACACTGACGTCCCACTCACCAGACTGAACAAGGAGAAGGTCACTGTAAGCTGCCTGTTGGGTGCCAGGATCTGCCACATAACACAAGCCCTCAGGTCACTCCAAAGCAAGTACAAATATGACTCCGTCATTATCCATGCTGGTGTGAATGACCTGAGACGTACCTCCCTGGACTACATGAAAAGAGACACAGAGGAGCTCTATGATCATGTAGCCCAGGCCAGTATGACCCTGACCTTGAGTAGCATCTTGCCCTCACCAAGAATGATGCCACAGTATAAAGAAAAAATTATCAATTTTAACAATTGGCTAAAGTATTGGTGTCATTCAAAAAGGATCCAGTGTCTGTCAGCCTGGGATGACATGCTCGACAAGCCACGTTGCTTCACTAGGGACGGCTTGCACCTGTCACCCTTGGGTTTTTACATACTGGCCAAGGCTCTTGCCTCCCCCATAGTGCCTTTCTTAGGCAAGGCTCAAAAGACAAACCCACCTCCATAGACAACACACAAAAAAAAAAAACTAAGGGTAATGCTGCTCAACGCCAGAAGTCTAAACCTCAAGATGCACGCACTCAAGACTCTCCTCAGTATGGAGAATATCGATATCTGTGCAGTAACAGAAACCTGGTTCAAGGCTCCCAAGAGCACCCCAGCACTAACAGGTTATACATCATACCATGCTTTTCGGCCCCAAAACTCAGACCGAACCACAAAAGGAGGAGAAGTATCCATATTTATCAACGATACCCACACCTCCAGGTTAGTGGCACTGCACGAAGCATCAGAGACCATTCATGTGCAACTAACAGTGGACAAAACTGCCTTTCAGTTTGTAGCCTGCTACAGACCACCCTCCCAAACACAGGAACCCCACTCGGCTTTCCTGATAACACTGGAGAATATGAAGGTCTCTCCAAACATTATTATACTGGGTGACTTCAACTACCCAAACATTGATTGGGAAAACTACTCAAGCCCAAACACCCTCCCCCAATGGTTCCTAGAATTTATAAACTCAAATGCTATGGAACAACTGGTCACCACTCCCACAAGAGGGGATAACATATTGGATCTGGTCATCACCAACATGGGGTCTCTATGTTCCACACCAGAGGTATACCCCTCATTGGTAAGATCAGACCATAAACAAATCTCACTGGACATCCATATTTCGTCCCCACCCCAGGCCAAGGAAAACATGGTGAAGAACTTCTCAAAAGCAAATTTCACACTTCTCAAAACCGAGGTGGAATCCTTCAAAGCCCCCGGGCCAGTGGAAAATATGGCCCAAAATGCAGAATCCTTTACAAAAGCATTCTATGGACACTTACAGGAATACATGGAGCATGCTATCCCAAATAAAACCAAGACTCACTCCTCCAAAGGCAGGAGACCTGTCTGGTGGACCTCGGCCATAAATAAGCTATACAATAGAAGGGGAAAGCTACTACATGATAGAGCAAAATCCCAAAAAGGGAAGGCGTCTCTGATCAGTGCTAGCAAGAAACTACGATCCCTCATAAAATCATCTAAGGCCAGCTCCAAAAGAAAAATTGCACAAGACACTAAATATAATCACAAGGCCTTCTTTAGTTATGTCAGGAACCTGGGAGGCAACTCCCAGATATGCTCTGAGTTAGTGCAAAATGGCAAAAAATACACTGAACTCACAGACATTGCCAACATCCTGGCAGAAAGGTTCAGTGCAAACTCCCCCCCCCCAAAAAAGAGCAAATGTCTATCCCAACAGAGTGTAGCCTTCCTGAGATCACAGATGCACAGGTGAGAGCTGCCCTCTCCAAAGCAAAAAACACAGCATCAATGGGACCAGAAGGTGTCCCAGGCTGCGTCTTACACGAGCTCCAAGAAGAACTAAACCCTCATATAAAGTCACTGTTCAATCTCAGCCTTACTACAGTATATGTACCCAAGGAATGGTGTACAGCAACAGTGGTCCCACTCCACAAAGGTGGTGCCACAATGGACCCCAGAAACTATTGCCCTATAAGCCTGACAAGCCTGGTCTGCAAAGCTACGGAACGTATCATCATAGAAATCATAAACAAAGACATTGGGAACCTCCAGACACTGGGTCCTACCCAATTCGGCTTTGTTAAGGGCAAATCTTGCCTCTTTAACCTGGTCAACTTCTTTGAAACAGTTACCAAAGCCATAGATAAAAGGAAGGTAGTTCACACAGCCTACCTGGACCTCACAAAAGCCTTCAACACAATACCCCACTTAGGCATCATAAATAAGCTCACCAGCTTAAATATCAACCCCTATGTCACAAGATGGGTTGCAAACTGGCTCAGGGATAGAACCCACATGTTCAGAATAGCAGGTGCCATGTCAGACTCTAAACTAGTTACAAATGGCATCCCACAAGGCTCAGTCCTGGGACCTCTCTTGTTCGGTATATATTTCTCTGAGGTACAGCCTAACACGGGTGGACTATGGCTGACCAAGTTCGCAGATGACTGCAAACTGGGTGCCATAATTGACTCTCCGGCTGACACAAGCATCCTCCAAAAGGGTCTCACACAGACTGATAACTGGTGCCAGAGCCATGGCCTAAAGCTAAATGCCAAAAAGTGCATAGTCATCCCCTTTGGGAAAAACAAAGTGCCTACAGATTACCACATAGGTGGTAATCCATTAAGTACGGAAGAAGTAATTAGGGACTTGGGGACCCAAGTAGATAGCAATCTCTCCTTTGACAGTCACATTGCCAAAGTGGTTAGAAAGACCTTCTATATAGCCCACCTTATCGCAAAAGGGTTCACATCTAGATCAAGAGAGGTGATTGTGCCCCTCTACTCATCACTTTTCAGGCACATAATTGAATACAATGCCCCATTTGGGATGTACCTTACCCGACACCTGCAGCAACTGGAAAGGCCCCAAAAGTACCTCACCAAAAGGATCAAGGGACTCAAACAGATGCCCTATGCAGTTCAGCTAAAGAAACTCCAGCTCTACTCAGTTGGGTACCGCCTACTCAGAGGCAATCTGTGTCTGACGTATAAAGCCATGTGCATCCCAGAATTAATGGACATGCTCTACCTCAGGAAATCCAAATCCCTTAGAGCTACACACTCCAGGGACTTGAACTTCAGCACAGAAATAAATAGGACATGCTGGAGGGACAGATTCATATCCCAGAGGCACCCCTCACTCTGGAACAAAATCCCAATCCATGTAAGGCAGAGCCCCTCACTGACCCTATTCAAGAGAAATCTTGACGAGGAGATGGGAGATCATAAGTTTACCCCTGGGATCTCTTCTGTGTCCCTGCTGGACAGAGGTACAGTAAACTAACCTTAAAAGGGCTACCTTCTGTGACCTACTATACAGAGGCACAGTCAACTAATCTAAAAGGGTGGCGAAAGCCAAACACACTCTGGCTAGGCTTATAAATGCCCTAGGGCAGATAGCCTAGTATGAACCTATGAACCCATGAACCTATGAATGAAGAGAATGAGAGGGAGAGAAGGTTGGATGATGTGCGGATAGTGAATCATGAAGTGCAGTGGATTAGCAAGGAGAAAGTAAGGATAGCTATGAAGAGGATGAAGAACGGAAAGGCTGTTGGTCCAGATGACATACCTGTGGAAGCATGGAGGTGTTTATGTGAAATGGCAGTAGAGTTTTTAACTAGATTGTTTAATGAAATCTTGGAAAGTGAGAGGATGCCTGAGGAATGGAGAAAAAGTGTTGTGGTACCGATTTTTAAGAATAAGGGTGATGTGCAGAGCTGTAGTAACTACAGAGGGATTAAACTGATCAGTCACAGCATGAAGTTATGGGAAAGAGTAGTGGAAGCTAGGTTAAGAAGGGAGGTGATGACTAGTGATCAGCAGTATGGTTTCATGCCAGGAAAGAGCACTACAGATGCGATGTTTGCTCTGAGAGTGTTGATGGAGAAGTACAGAAAATTTCAGAAGGAGTTGCATTGTGTCTTTGTGGATTTAGAGAAAGCATATGACAGGGTGCCTAGAGAGGAGTTGTGGTATTGTATGAGGAAGTCGGGAGTGTCAGAGAAGTATGAAAGAGTGGTACAGGATATGTACGAGGGTAGTGTGACAGCGGTGAGGTCTGCGGTGGGAGTGACGGATGCGTTTAAGGTGGAGGTGGGATTACATCAAGGATCAACTCTGAGCCTTTTCTTATTTGCAATGGTGATGGACAGGTTGACAGACGAGATCAGACAGGAGTCCCTGTGGACTATGATGTTTGCAGATGACATTGTGATCTGTAGTGAGAGCAGGGAACAGGTGGAGGAAACCCTGGAGAGGTGGAGATATGCTCTAGAGAGAAGAGGAATGAAGGTCAGCAGGACTAAGACAGAATATATGTGTGTGAATGAGAGGGAGGATAGAGGAATGGTGAGGATGCAGGGCATAGAGATGGTAAAGATGGTTGAGTTTAAGTACTTGGGATCAACAGTTCAGAGTAATGGTGAGTGTAGAAGAGAGGTGAAGAAGAGAGTACAGGCAGGATGCAGTGGGTGGAGAAGAGTGTCAGCAGTGATTTGTGACAGACGAGTACCAGTAAGAGTGAAAGGGAAGGTCTACAAGATGGTAGTGAGACCAGCTATGTTATATGGGTTGGAGACATTGGCATTGACAAAAAGGCAGGAGTCAGAGCTTAATGTGGCAGAGGTGAAGATGTTAAGATTTGCACTGGGTGTGACGAGGATGGACAGGATTAGGAACAAGTATATTAGAGGGTCAGCTCAGGTTGGACGGTTTGGAGACAAAGCCAGAGAGGCAAGATTACATTGGTTTGGACATGTGCTGAGGAGGGATGCAGAGTATATTGGGAAAAATATGCTAAGGATGAAGTTGCCAGGTAACAGGAAAAGAGGGAGGCCTAAGATAAGGTTTATGGCTGTGGTGAGAGAGGACATGCAGGTGGTTGGTGTGACAGTGCAAGATGCAGAGGACAGGAAGAAATGGAAACAGTTGATCTGCTGTGGCGACCCCTAATGGGAGCAGCCGAAAGAAGAAGAAGAAGTTCATATATCTGCTCTTATTCTCTTCCTTCATCAAACTTCTGAATATGCATATATCAGTCTATACACTGGCACTCTTATAAGTTGATATATGTAATTATTCAACAGGATTCCCACTGTAACTTGGAGGACAACAAATGCAATCCTTTGAACTTCAAGAATTGAACTGCAAGTATAAGGAATATATATACTCTAATTCTGAGGTACCATAAACTTTGGAATTAGTATATATGAGCAACAATGGTCTGGGGTACAGCAGTTTACATTACAGAGTAGAGGAGGCAAAGCCCTTTGAAAAATGATTTAAAGTCATTAAAGCAAGTTTCAGCACCTTTGAATTTCTTTCCAACTGAACAATATTTCTCAAAATTGTAATTATGGATGCTCTTCGTGTTTCACTGTTGCAGTCATCACATGTGGGTTATCCCTGCTGTGGTAGCCATCAGCCAGCCCACATACCAGAGTCAATGTTTTTCTGCATCTGCTGCAGTCGCTTGTAGACTGACATCAGGTTGTCAGTGCTATAAAGCAAGGTAGCTGACGCCATTACATCAGTCTTTCTTGCCGTGGAGCCCGTAGCAGAAGCAGTTCACAAGTGTGCCGGTCGGTCGCTACCAGAGCTCGGATCACAGCTGAGAACGTCTAAAGATAAGTACCCCGTTGGGGATCTCTTTTTCTTGCACTAACCGATGTCCGAAAAAGTTAACAGTTGTCTCCCCTGTGGAAAGCAGATCCCACACCGAGACATCCATTCATACTGCCTCACTTGTTTGGGCCCAGGCCACAACATCGCCCATTACTGGTTCTGTGCCCTCTTTAACGCGAGAACCATTCGTCGTAGAGCTCTCTTCATGGACAGGTATTTTCATCCTCGATCTTCATAAATGGCATCCGCCAGCCAACAATCCATAGAGCCTCTGAAAAAAATGTAAGGATAAAGAAAGAGACAGACCTCACAAAGGTTAAGCCTTCTGATGACTCTTCCACTAAGCAGGTCGTCAGTTCTCCACAATTCAGTGAGGCACTTTTGCAGCCCTTGATACCTGATGCAACAGCTACACAGGCCTCTACTGAGACCCTTTCGGAGTCCAGTATGCTGCAGAAATCTTCTTCTTCTTCAGAGCCTTTGGTCGTCTCTGCCTCAGTTGGGTCTGGACCCGCGACGCAGGCACTGGCTTCCGAGGAAGTTTTTCGCACTACCGATTCTAGTCAGAAACCGACGTCTTTACACCCAACTACCGTTTCTCTCAGACTGATGAATATCCTTAGGCCTAGAAGTCAGGCCACCCCTAGAAAATCTACCTCTAGCCACCATCTTACTCACACTCCTCCACTCCAGGCCAAAATGCTTAAGATGGTGGAGGATCTTATTTCCCTTCTCAGGGGCAGTCAAGCCACAACTTCTAAAAGGAAAAAGACACCCTTCTCTTGAACTATTGACAGAGCAAGATTCTTAGGAATCTGATTATTCAGATTTTGAAGAGGAACAACAACCTCTGACTGCTTATGAGGATTCAGATGCAGAGTAATCCATCCCTTCTGCTTCCCCACCAGCAGACCTCTCATTTGGAGAAACCCTCCACACCCTCATAGAACATTTCCAATGGGAATCTCAGGACTTTCCTCAGTCTAAGAAAAGGCTAAGAAAATTTCTAGACCTGCCCCAGCACAGACCCCTGGTCATCACCTCTATTTTAGCAGTGGTGGATGATGTTTTCACTGAATTCAGCTTAGTCCCTGATGCCCTCCCACCTGCTCCCAGTAAACCAGATAGGTGTTACAGAGTACTGGACTCTCACAAATACCTGTACAGAAATCCTGCTGCAGACCTGGAGGTCATTACACAGGGACCTAAAGGAGGCAGGGCTAGTTCTGCAAAGAATCCTATACCTTCTGATAAGGATGCCAGAGCTCTGGTCAGATGGGGTAAAAAGTTTACACCTCTGCAACCTTAGCTATCAGAGCTCACAACTGTCAGTTACATATGTTAAAATATCAACAGCACACTTTGGAACTATTAAATCAAAAGATTTCTCCTTCCTGACTGTGCCGATTCTAAGGCGTTAGCAGATTTATTACACTCTACTTGTCAAGTGGCAAACACTCTTACACTGTGGATATGATGCATTAGAAGCCTCTAGCAGGGCAGCAGTGTCAGGATCTGTCATTAGGAGACATGCATGGTTGAAGGAACAACCTCTACCAGATGATGCACCCTTGGATAAAGAACACTTGTTTAGAGAAAAAGCAGAAAAGGTGCTTAAAAAATGGAAGACAAAGCAAAATGTATGCAAACAGTAAAATATTTCTTTCAGGATCAACCTCCTAGATTCAGCAGGAATTTTCCCTCTAAGCACTGGTCCTTTCCTGCTCCTAGCAGACAGGGCAAGCTAAGCCCCGCAGGTAGAGGCCACCCAGGGTCCCTATCCCAGGGACAACAGAGAACCAAGCAGTGGACCACTTCTGCCTCTAAGCAGGGAGTTCTAAGACATCGCTCTATAGAAAAAACTCTCAATGACTCCCACTCCTCCTGTGCCCTCCTTTCTCCCACCAAAAGCTCAGAGAAAGGCTGTTCATCTGCAAAGAAAATTGTCTGTCTGTAACAAAGGACCAATGGGTCTTAAAGATCATTTTTCAGGGATACAAATTCACTTTCAAAAAACTCCCAATTCCTAGAGGGTACCCAGACTTACCTCCAAATCAGTGGGCAGAGGTATTGAAACAAGCCCAAATTCTCATATCCCAGGGGACATTAGAACCTGTTCCCACAGAACAAACAGGCAAAGGCTTTTACTCCAGGCAATTCCTTGTTCCCAGAAAGGGGGGCACTTGCCACCCCATTCTGGATCTGTCCATTCTGAACACCTCCCTGGTGGTCCCCATATTCAAAATGCTAACCTTGTAGCAGCTACTGCCTATGCTGACAAAAAATGCCTGGTTAGTGACCCTGGACCTAAAAGATGTGTACCTCCACATCCCTATAAGGGAGTCCTGCAGGAAGTTCCTGCATTTCAGACCAGGCTCACAGCACTTTCAGTTCTCTGCTCTTCTTTTGGCTTATCTAATGCTCCCAGGGTTTTCATCAAATGTTTGCCCCCCTGCCATAGCGTTTTGCAAACAGAGAAATATAAAGATTTAATCTTGTCTGGCCTCATTCAGGCAGAGTGCAAAGAAAAGCTGCTCCAGGACCTCCACTTTGTCAAAACCCTCCTATCTTCCTGGGGTTCACCATCAATGAGAAGAAATCAAAGCAAACACCCTCCAGGAGGATCATTTTCCTGGGAGCACTGCTGGACACAGCATCCCAAATGGCCTTCATATTCCCAGAAAAGTAGAACTTCCTGCCTCTCTACTTTACTCAGCTGGCATACAAAAGTCACCTCACAGCGAAGAAGTTCGTGCAAGCCTTGGGGTACATGGCATCTTGCATCCTTCTAACCCCTCTGGCCAGGCTTCACATGAGGAAACTTCAGTGTTATCTAAAGAACCTTTGGTGTCAACACTTACAGCCTCTAGAGACCTCTCTCCCTCTGATCCCCTATATAAGGGCCAAGCTTTTCTCATGGGCAGGGCCCTCTGCCAAGAACCAGGGTCTCCCCTTCATCATCCACCCTACCGGGCAGACCATCACCACCGACACCTCAGACATTGCTTGGGGCACCAACCTAGCAGGCAGGTGCTCCCAAGGTATTTGTGATGCCCAACACCTTCCCTTACATATCAACCAGAAGGAAATGATGGCAGTGCAAAAGGCTATGACATCTTTCCAACCACATCTCAGGCCAGAGGTTCTCGTTATCAAAACAGACAACACCACTGTACTGTGGTACACCAACAAGCGGGGAAGGACACAAATTTACCCTCTGTGCAGGCTAGCCATGAACCTCTGGCTGACTGCCTCCTCCATGGGATTACACCTAATAGCCCAATACCTACCAGGTATCAACAACACCATAGCAGACCATTTAAGCAGACACTTACTGGACCTCCATGAATGGCAGCTCCATAAAAAGAACTTTTTGCAAATCACTTAAGTGTGGGGAAATACAGAGGTGGATCTCTTTGCTTCGCATCTCAACCACCAGCTAAAGAAATTCTGTATCAGGGAGTATCACCACCTAGCATGGAAGGTGGATGCCTTGACCTTTACCTGGAACTCCCTCTTCATGTATGCATTCCCCCCACTGCCTCTGAATCCTAAGGTACTCATCAAGATAAGTGAGGAGGGACCCAAGGCCATCCTCATTACTCCAGATTGGCCCAGACAGCATTGGTACCCCTTGCTGCACAGCCTGACATCACAGCCTCCCAGGCAGCTTCCCCAGATGCCAATCCTCTTGATTCAAGCAGGGGGGAGGAATGCTACACCCAGACTTGCAGACTCTCAAACTATCAGCACGGCTGATACTCCCAAGGTAAGCAAGGGGCTTCTGTTAAGCAAGCAGGTCCTAGACATTATCACAGAGGCCAGAAGGCCCAGCACCAGAAAACCTTACGCAGAGAAATGGAAAAGATTCTGCTCCTGGGGCCAGTCCAGAGGGGCCAGTTCCTCACAACCTTCCATCCCTCTTATCCTGGACTATCTAGTGGAATTACTCAATAGTGACTTCTTCTATTCAGTTAAAATCCACACCTCAGCCATTTCAGCTCATTTTAATACAGACCAGCCCTTGTTCTCTCATCCTTTGATTAAACAATTCCTCAGAGGGTGTTCTACTATCAGACCTCTCAGAAGGCCAACCACACCAACCTGGGACCTAAATTATGTTTTGGAAAAACTAACCTTACCACCCTTCGAACCTGCTGCTTCACCAGAACTGAAATACCTTTCCTGGAAGACTACTGTTTTGCTAGCTATCACCTCAGCCAGATGGGTTTCAGAACTTCAGGCACTGATGGCCATTGAGCCCTTCATCATTTTCCAGACAGGGTTTCCCTTAGGACTAACCTCTCCTTTATGCCCCAAGGTGGTATCTAATGTGACTGTCAACCAGGCCATTCATCTACCCACCTTCTTCCCCAACCCTCAAAACAAGGGGAAAAGAATTCTTCACTCTCTAGACTTACACCGACAACTCAGGTACTACCTGAACCATACTAAACCCTTCAGAAAAATAGACCAACTTCTTGTCAGTTTTGCCAATGGGGCTATTTCCAAGCAGACTATTTCCAAATGGATATCACACTGATTCCATTTCTGCTACAGATTTCATGGGAAACCTCCCCCTAAGTCTAATCGTACCCATTCCACTAGGGCAGCCTCCACTTCCACAGCATTCCTCAGAGAAGTTCCCACCAGAGACATCTTAGAAGTTGCCACCTGGACCTTAGCCCATACCTTTACAAAGCATTACCACCATCCTCTTTTCTCTAAGGCTAGGTCTCTTTCTAATCCTTCCACCCCTCTCCTCAGCTTTGGGAATCCTCCCACAGGTGATAACTGCAACAGTGAAACACAAAGAACATAGTACAGTTCTGTAGACTTATCATAAATGTAGATGTTCGAGTGTATTCACTATTGCAGTCCTGGTTTCCCTCCCTCCCTTATATCCTCTTTCATTAAGGAGACATAAGCTTCTTGTGGTGGTTGTTAACCACCAGGACCACTTTGCCATATTTCCTGGGGCTTCTGACTGGTTAGGGCAAGAAAAACTAATGTAATGGTGTCAGCTACTTTGCTTTATAGCACTGATGACCTGACATCAGTCGACAGGCGACTGCAGCTGATGCAGAAAAACATTGACTCTGGTATTCGGGATGGCCGAGGGCTACCACAGCAGGGATAATTCACAGGTGATGACTGAAACAGTGAATACACTCGAATGTCTACATTTATGGTAAGTGTACATAACTGTACTTTCTTGGATTTCTGATATGGACCTTTTTCAATAACATTATTGAACATATGTTCTTCTATTTTTATAATGTCATTGTCAGATTTTCTCATTGGTATTTATCAGTATTTATGTTATGGACAGTGACTTGTTATTAAACCAGGCTATCACTACTTCCAGTGCGGCTCTATCATATCAGCATCTCAGTTTGTGTCAAACATTTACAGGCTTGGAATGTGCTTTTACTCTATTTGTCTAATTTATTTCCAATCACAATGTTGTATGATGTATCGGTTACCCTTGTTTTCTTACAACCATTGCTTATTTTTTTTAATTAACCAAAAAATTACATATCTTATGTTAGCTGCCATGCAGTTTATTTCTTGTTACTTATAGTAACACTATATTTTGGCACATATTTTGATTTTCAAAATAACAAAACTTTAAATCTTTTTTCTTAACAGAAGCTTTGTGGTTCTCAGTTGTGGGATGCTTCAGAAATATGTAATCACTGTAATTTAGGCTTTACAGATTGTAATATTGTGTTTTATTATATCAAAGAAATCACTGCTTCAGTCACAAAATTTGTGAATGATTAGAATTGGAAATGATATTTCATTGATTCAGTCCAATACCTGGGGGAAAGGACCATAATTTCAGTTTTTAGCACATTTTGTAGAAGACTAAGTCTGAGACCATCGTCCACTTGATTGAAGTTACATGTTTATGTTGATGAGCTCTCTGCATATTAGACCATTTCTGTTATTCTGCAATGCATCAGTGTGTCACTGATAATGACTGAAAAGAATTTAAGACAAGAAGAAAATGGTAATGTTGTGGTGTGCTTATAGGTACAGCTACAGAAGCAGGCACTGATCTGGTAGTTAGCCCAATACATTGTCAGAGAGCTGTCTTTTAAGTAAATAAAATGTAACACTGAAAGGATGATTCTGTGAGACTCACCTTGGTAAGGTGGCATGATAGAATGAAATAATTAACAATGACAAATGCCTTGGAAAGTTCCAGGTGCAATGTCCTATAGTATTGCTTTGGCTGAGCTGATCCTGATGAAGATGCATGAAAGTGATTAAAACAAATTAAGTGCTGCAGCCTGGATATGAACCTAAATGTATGTTTTGTATTGTTAGATGATACATACTTGGAGAAGAATGAACCTCTGACTACTCTTGTAAGAGTGAACATATTATGAAGATATCCTTAAGTATTTCCATTAACTCATAACTACCAAACACCCTCCACGGTCTAACACTCAATTATATTCAGTAAGTCATCCCATTATTCTACATTTCCAATGCCATCCATGCTGTAAATATTGTAAATATTGTACACAGTGTAAATTTCTCCCCCCTACTATGCCTGTACTATATATACTGAATTTATGTCTTCTCTTAAAAAATGGCTACACATAATTCCCTTTTTTCTTCCTACTTAATGGGGCCCATTGTAGTTATTGAATCACATTCTATGTTACAAATTCTTACAGCACATTCTATTTCTTGTTTATCTATATCAAAATTAATAAAAATTAAATTTGAAAAAAGAGGGAACATGTTAGAAAAGTAATAGGTTTAAAGTTATTTTTGTGATCATAAAGAACTACCTTTACCAAACAGTTGTATATGATATCCGAAGGGAAGGGGTGTTGCTTTTATAATTAATTTTATGAAATTATTTATCATGCTAGAAATATCAAGCTATAGATTCATTAATGAATTTTAATTATTCTAGGGAGAAAATGTCATCATCTAGATTGAGGAATGCTTTAGTTACCTTAAGCAAGGCATAAATGGTTTGACAGGGAAAAATGTATTGATGAGAGTCTATTGAATATTTTGAATTTGTTGCTTCTAGATTAGCCATGGAGGAAAAGGATACAAAAAATATATATTTCTTGGGAGAAGAGTCAGGGACAGGTTTAGCTGACCAGTTTTACCAAGGTTATGTGCACTGCTAATGCCATGCCCAAATTCTTTGCAGTTAAGATAAAGCAGCCTGAGTCCATGGAAATTATATTCTTTTTGCTGATATACACAAATTGCTTCCTTTGTTTTAAAGTTCCTGAACTGTGTAAACTTATTTTTTATTTTATTTTACATTTGTCTATAGGGGTAGTACACTGATCAGAACCGACCATTTACATGTACTGCATGCGTGAAATAATATACAAAAAAAGGTGTAGCAGAGAGGCTGTCAGAACTTGTCAAAGATTTGGGATGCATGGCTAGGCTTAAAAAGGCCCTTGTGGTTGTTAGCCTAGTAAACACCTATGAACGTATGAACCTATGTACATATCAGCTACAGAACCAAAATAAACAATGTATAACAAAAATTGTACAGAAACAATTAACAGATGTAAACATAGTTATGACAGAAATGCACATTTTACAGTTTTATATGATTATATTTCCGGTTTATATCATGGTTGGTATGCTGTTGTGGTAATGAGAATTAGGCTGGGGGAGATATAGCTAAGAGGTGCTGGTACTTGAGAGTGAGACTGTAAGGTTAGAGGCTGAGAGGCCTTTATGTGATAAGACTGCTGTGTGGCAAATGCACTTTGACTTGGTGTGGAGGTATGCAAGGAGGACTGTAGTTCTTCTAGGTGTGTATGTGTGGAAGGGGAGGGTCCACAGTTTAGGAACAAGATGGAAAGAACTGGTGTAGTGTAGCTTGGTTTATCAGAGTTGGTATGGGGAGGGATTGTTTGCGAGAAGCTTCTAAGATTGCAGTTTGCATGTTTAGTATAAAGTTTGACCGTTACAGTGGGAATGAGTTAGGCTTTGAAATCTGAAGATCATTGAGCCTAGTAGTAAAATTTTTGCTGTAATAGGATTCATTTGGCTTTTTTGAGGTTGAGGCAGTAGTGCTCATGAAAGGGTGAGTTAGTGACGGAGGGACAGATTTAGTTTTCAGTAGTCTGTAGTGTGGAGGAGTGTTTCTTAGAGGCTGTGGCAATTACAGGTACTCTATATTCAAGTTGAGCCAGAAGGACTCTTCCCTACAGCTGCCATTGTTAGGATTAGTAAGTATGGTGAAATTTTCCTAGCCCAGAAGAAAGTGAGTTAACTTTTCCCTTTGATTTCTCAGTATCGGGATGGAATGTTACTCACTGGTCTACCCATAAACTGACATATTTGAAGGACTTGGTTGCTTCTGTTGGTGTGCCACAAAAAGCAGTGATATTAAGTGACTTTGGTGATTTTTTAAAGATTTGTGGTGGTGTCATATAGCATGCTTTTGGTTTTTGTGGGGCTCAAGTATTAGTTTATCGTTAATGAACCAGGAATCGTGGGAAGTAAGGCCTTTTTGTAGTTATGTTTTGATTGTAGCATGGTTTTGGCTGAACCTAAAGAGCGCCAATGCCATCAGCATAGAGGATGAGTAGTAGAATAGGAAGGTCATGATGTAGTTTGTAAATGAAAGAAGAGAAGAGGAACTAGAACAGAACCTTGGTGTCCTCATACTGAAATAGATACTGGCTGAGAGAAGGAATTCTCTAACTTAACTTTGAAGAATATGTTTGACAAAACCTCTTAGAAACAGATGGTTATTTGATATTCAAAGTCAAGTACTTATTTTGCAATTGTCTCTTACACATTGTTTCATCAAGGTTGCTGTAGCACTTTCCTTTTCTTTTCACAAAGCCATCTAACTTTACCTAAACAGCAGGATGATTTCATTAATTAGAATGACTGGTAATTAACGTCTTCCAATCTCATCTCTTATTGCAGGTGTATCAAAGGAATGTACATGAACAGATAATAAAAATTATCAGCCCCAGCATGTTCTATATATTTGCAGTTCAGTGTAAATTCTCAAGCAAAATAAAACATATTAAGTTTTGCAAGCATTAATTTAAGCAATGCACATTGTGATAATATTTTATGTTGAAAAAATAAATTAAAATGAAACAAAGGTCCTATAAATGTGATGCCACCTCACCCTGAAGTTAACAGGAAGCTCAGAAACATAGGTGCACAGAAATTTTAAAAGCAAAAAGTCAAAACAATGATGATGATGATGAAATTCCTTTCCATTTTAGACGTGTAACTTCTCAGAAGATAACAAAACTAGGTTTTTAAATAGTATTAATATGTCAGCTCGTAGTTACGACAATGTTAACTCAGCTTTGGTGATTAATGTGAGTATTAGAATAACAAGGATCAACCCTTTTTTATTTCCTGACATAGGAAGATAAATGAGAGACGTAAGCTGTGGTTCTGTAGTAAACAGCCAATAAACATTGGGGATGCAGAAGCAGATGTCCATACCCCACCTAAGATAAAGGAAACTTGTACATGATGCCAAAATTGTTGATATTTTGAATTCCTTATAACAGTGATAGTGTAGCTACATCAAAAATAACAAAAATATCCCTTCCTTCAATATAATCATTCTGGAAATTAATGGATGAAGGAGGATATGGACAAGCAATGAGGGATCTGAAAACCTAAGTTTAGCAGGAAGATGCCAAAAAAATGCAAACAAACAAACAAGATTCATTAATGCAGTTATTTTCTATTATATGTTATGGTCCTATCCCTTTTGCATTCTGCTGTGATGCACCACTCCCTAAATAAGTTGTGTATAGACATATTAGACACTGCAATGTATTTTTGTGTCTGCCTCTTTCACAGTGCAAAGAGTTTGTTTTCAAAGCACTACAAAAATACTTTTGGGAAAGTATTCCAATGTATGACCAAATAACAGCACAGATTAGCACTGGGAGATATACTCACAGTAGCAGTAGATATCAATCACATCTAGGTTCACAAGCTTGAAAATACTTCCCAACCAGCATCTCATTTGGTTACTCGAACTGTCATCCATGAGTCCATGAGTAGTGTGAGCTGTATCTAATATCTAGAATACAGTAGAGTAGCTTAAAAAATAATCCCCAGGATTCAATAAATTCTGTATAGGCTTCATGTAGAGCCTACATGGAATGTATCCATGTACACAGCCAAGGTTCCCCCTTAGCAGCATGCCATGCATATTAATTATGGTGCACACCTAAGGGAGGTCACAGTAACACAAATATTGACTCTGTGTAAGATTGATGGCACAGACACATACTTTTCAGCTCGTTAACCTTGACTGAAAGGTGTACAAGACATTTTATTTCATTAAATTGAATTTTTTTTTTACTTTTATGTGCTAATTTGCTCAGTGGGTCGCATTGCTTAGTGTTGCTTAGCTATGCTTAGCACTGTGCAATCATGCATTAGACATCCACTAGACATCTAAAAATCCAACTGGATGTGTTCAATTTTTTTTTTTTTTTAATTTATGTACTTGTTTGTATGATGCACCATGCATCACATTATTTAGCTAAGTGTATGGATCTATGTATGGCATAGTGGTGCAGCGGTAGCATTGCTACCTCACAGCAAGAGGTTCTCTGGTTCAATTCTTGGCTGGAGTTCCTTCTGTATGGAGTCTGCCTGTGCTCCCTGCATTCATGTGGATTTCCACTGGGTGCTCCGGTTTCCTCCCATGTTACAAAGACATGCATCTGGAGTATTTCTCCCCGGGCCTCCTCTAAAAATTGTCTTCATTTCAAGTCAGACTTTCCCGGCTAACAAATGTTAAATAAAAATAAATAAAATAAAATAAATAAATAAAATAAGTGTAGAGCAGCCTACTCAAGCATTAGACATCTGCTAGATAGCTAAAAATAGACACCGGATGTATTCAATTGTTGTAGTTCTGCAATGCTTAGCAATGTGCTGCACTTACAGGCACCTTTGTAGTATATCTGAAGATATACGAGTTCCCTTCACTATCCCAGTGGCTAGATAGGTTGACTCTTGATCTACAGTGTAGTAGGTCCTGGGCAGTAATAATTTTTACATATAGTACTGTGAAACTGTGTCTGGTGACTGAATCATCAGGTGACTTTAAATTAACTGATTGTTACATTTAGAAAAGCTGCATGATGTTAAGCCGTGCTTAAACATGGTCAATGGTCTTTTCCAGTTTGTGTGTTGCTAAGCTTTACTTAAACATGGTTTGTGCGAATTTGTGCGATGCTGAGTGATGTGGCATGTTTTTGAAAGTTGCACTATAATGTGCAAGGGTGGTAATGCAGCCTACTTAAATGCCAATAGGATGAAACTTCACATTATTCCTTGGAACCTGACCTTGAGTATGGGTATAGCTACTGTCGGGGTGAAAGCATTTTCATTGGATTCCTGGTACAATGCCATGTACCCTGGCTGTTGCAGGGCTCAGAGTGTAAGTCTGAGGCCTGGGATAGTTTGGCCAGGGACCTAACCAGTGCAACTGGTATCCCCCACACCGGTGAGCAGTGTCACCACTATAACAACCTGTATTGTAGGAAGAGGAGAACCTTGGACACCTGGATCCAAGAGGCAAGGGATGGGCACACCCCACAGATATGTAGGTATGTTTTCCAGTATACAAGTAAGTATACAAGCTGAATCTGTGCAAAACTGGCATGCCTAATGGGTTTCTTCTCTTACCACAGCTGCAGAAGAGATGGCTTGTAATGTCCAGTCCCATGCAAGGAGTTTGGCCATGATGAGGCAAGTGCATGGTATGTAAGAAAATCAATAAAGTAATAACTTAATGCATAACTTAATAATAAAATAAAGTAAATACAGATATTGCAGTCTTAACAGTCATGCATGAAATACCTGGGACATCATACATTTTTATTAATGTGTCAGTGCATATCTGAACTGGTAAAGCAAGTTAAAGCAAGTAAGCATTCAATACTGTGTAGCATAGTATAGTAAGTTAACAGAATTCCTAGACAGATATCCATGTGTGTAAATGCCAGATTTGAAACAACATTAATCAATAAAGTGTAAAAGGAGATGGTGCTCTGATAACTAATTTTTTCAAATAAAATGCTCAGTGTTCCTGTAGTCACTACTTGTGGATTCTAATCCAACACCAGCCAGCCGATAAATGTGCAGTAGTCAATAATGTTTCACCATATGTCATAAATAAATGGTGTGCAATACCCAGATTAACAGTCAATGTTGTGTTCTGCTTCTTTTGTCTGGAATATGCTGTAGGTTGCAGTGAATAAATGAATAAGGTAAACGTGCAAGTTAACAGAACTCCTACACAGCTATGCATGTGTGTAAATCAAGATTTGAAACAACATAAATCAATAAAGTGTAAAAGGAGATGTTGCTCTGATAATTTAGCCATCTTACATATGTGCAGTCGGCAATACCATTTTAATACATCAGAAATAAATGCTGGACAATACCCAGATTAAGAGTCAATGTTGTGTTCTGCTAATTTTGTCTGATATATGCTGTAGGTTGCATTCAATAAATGAACAGAGTAAATGTGTAAGATAACAGAACGGTGTGTAAATGCAAGATCTGTCACAACAGGAATCAATAAAGGTTTAAAAGGAAATGATGGTCTGATAATTTTTTTTTAAATAAAACATTCAGTATTCCTGTAGTCACTGCTTGTGGGTTCTAATTACACACCAGTCAAATGAGAAGTGTTCATCTGTCAAGTGTAAACAGTGTACACAAACATACCTCTCAAATGTCATACTTTTTGCTGAATGTACTGAATATTGCCCAATATGTCTGATGCTCTGATTTGCAGAGATATGACATCACTTGAAATGCAATTCAATGGCAAATCTGTTATCAGAACACCTTGCCACTATTATATAAGCACACTATGTAAGAATGTGTCTTGTCATTTGCCTTTGTACCACCATTATATATGGCTTAGCCCATAATGTCCCATGCTAAGAGGTTGAGAGCTATGTGCGTGGAACATCATATATACAATATAAGCAGTCAGTGTTCTCATAAGTGAAATCTAACATATCTAGAAGTATGTAGTTATAGTCTGTGTAGTTATAGTATCTGTGAAGTTACTAATGTTCTTCTTTTTTCTCTCACCCCACCCCTTCTCTCCTTTTATCTATTAGGTATATTTATTATTAGCATTTGATACTATCACATTATTTGTTATTACCTCTTCTGTTGGCCTTATATATAATTTAATATTGCTTTGCTGTTAAAAAAACTTTCATTTACATTATTTATTGTTGTGTTCCACATTATATTATTTTCAATTTGTTTCCATTACTCATTATTGTTTTCTCTTATGTTATTAATTTCATTTGTTTTTGGTTATGTTTATTTTTTTCTTTATGTTTATATTTTATTTACCACAGGGTGACAAGGAGGCTGGATCCTGGTGATTAGGTTACCTTGGCTCCCCCGGCTGAAGCACCAGGGCCCAGCATGTCTGGGCCACAGCCTGGTGGTGCCCCCTCTGGTGCCCCTGCACTACCTGTTCCAGTGGGTAATTCTGCCCAACAGGCTGGGGGGCGGTCCCCTTCTGGGAGTAGAGGTGGAGGGGATGCTTTCATCACCAAAAACCAACTGCCAGGCATGGTGCATAGGCTTGTGTTCCAAACTGTTGGTGCATGCGTATGCCAGATGGAGAGCATGCTGTCCATCCTGGTGAGGCAGTCTCATCCCGGGTGTTGGTGTTGACGACTGCCTCCAAAGGAGCAGTGAAGGTGCAGTGCTGACAGTCCCATGGGTGAGGATTTGAGTCACACTGCTACTGTGTCCATGGTACTGGGATTCCACAACACCCTCCCCAACCAAGGTGTTCACCCACTCTTGTGTCACACAGCAACCATGTCTACTGTCTTGTTTGTCTTGTCTGTCTGCAAAAGCTTCCTCACCTTTCCAACTTTACTTCCCCACACATACCTATGTCCTTTTCCCAACATTCCACTCTCTCCTTAAAAAAAAGGGCACCTGCCCCCCCCAAAAAATATCGTCCATACATAACTCTCCATTTTGCACGCATGTCCACTGGGCACACTTAATTTGGTCCAATTGGCTTGACAACACACTTATATTGTCATCACCCCTCTCTCTGGGGGTGACAGTCCAAATTCAACTAAAAATCTGTTAACGTGCACAGCTGTTGCTGTACAAGAAATTGATAGCTATAGTTCTTTCCTACACCCTTCTTGCACATACCTATCTGCCTTTCACTATGTTTTTCCTTCTGCTTGTACCCCATTTCATCACTGTCCTATCTCCCCAGTTTTTCTTTTCTTTTAAGAATTTTTGCATGATGCTGTGCTATGGGCAGCATTGCTAAGCTATGCTAAATGGTGGTATATTGATATGTGTATTTGAAAGCATAATAATCACATTCAAAAAGTACACCTGCACCCTATTTCGAACCCATTACGATTGCACCTGAAGAACAGTGCATCAGCACACCAAGCCACATAGCCAGGAAATTAGCACAGGTGTTTTAAGCAAAACATAGTAATTGCCATTTTCTTGTCATTAAGCATATTTAAGCGATGCTGCACATCGCTCCACATTGCTCAAATATGTTAAAAGATGAATGGAAAAATAGGAATTTAACTGGGAGTCTGGTAGAGAAATGCATCACTATAAAGCCACATACATACTAATAGATGTAAGTGAGGTATGTAACAGCATTAAGTCTGCAATTATATCTACAACAAGTACAAATACACCTGCTATAATAGTGACTCTGTAGCTCAGTCTGTTAAATGCTTTGAAAACATTCATTTTTGGTCCACATGGTCCTGGGTTGAAATACAGCTGTATCTAGCATTTAAAATCCATGCATGTGTACATCACCATTATAAATTCTGATATGTATGACTGTCTCATCACCTATTTATTCACCCAAAGTAGTACAAATGGAATGTCTCCTTCTAAATAATGGCAATCAAAGGCCTACCGATAGGACCACACTTAAACTATTCCTGTTACAACACCAGAAAGTGCATAGAATGTCAGCGCATGCATTAGTATGAATTCACAGAGGAGTTTTAAGTATGTAATTCAAATGAGGCACAGTAATATCAGACCGCAGCCCAGAATGATTTGCTAATGATATTACAGACAAGCACAGCTGCACAAGTAACATAAATAATATAAATATATGAAGGTTGTGCTAGAAGCAAGGGTTACCAGCACATACATTCCAGATGACTACCATGGTATAACACATGACTTGGCAGTTATCAAACTAGTTGAAATAATAGTTAGTGTACCCCCTACCTTGTTCTAGGACACACCAAGCATGTAGCCTTCTACTCTGGTAATGATACCTTTGGCTAACATACTTTAAACACATACCTTAATTTCCAGTAGGATGGGTTCCCTCGATCAAGCTCTGGCTGTACACCAAGGCTACCACAGGTCCCACAGTTACTCTTAAGTGTTGTCCTGCACATTCTGCAGCCTCTCTGACTATGCCTGTTACCTGCAGCAGCAGCTTTAGTCTGTAACACACACATCTGTATGTAAAAAGTAGCTGCTACAAACATTCTCTCTATGCTGATGTAGTATCTTTAGCACAGTAATTTTCACCACTACATATGAAAAAGGGGATTGAGTCTACATTTAGGCCTTATATCTTGTTGAGTAGTTGCATGGGATTGGCTGCTTATACTGCAAATCAGCTATGAATGGTGTGTGTATCATTCCTGAACCACAGATTGGTTCAGTGGCAATCACCTGCTAATGACAACCATCTTAAAAAGGCAAACTGCTTGCTAGGGGAACCACTATGTATGAGAGTTAATTCGTATAGTTAAGTCCTTGACACAGTACTTAAACAACTGTATCTTTCAACAGAGGAGTATTGTACTCCATCAGGTATGTAAACATTTTGTTTCCAACATGATGCATATGTTTGAATATACTTAGGGGGAAAGGGGATTATGTCAGTAAGACTTTCTTAGAACTGTACTGATGACATGCCATTGATCTCCAGCTATGTTACACCTACAGAGGATGTAGAATACAGCAAGTGTGTAATGCTGTGGGTTAACTAAGTTCACAGGTCTCCTGGATACTTCCTTTGATAGCAGTTGTAATAGTGCACTGCTATTTGGTTGACACTGTTGTTTATACATATGTTATGGGGGGGGGTCCTGCTATGGGGCACACTACAATGGACTCCTGTGTTGGGTGTGTGATCGTAAGTGAGTATCTGTCATGGCACAAACAGGAATAGGTCACTATTGCTACTATTCTAGTTGTGCCCACACCCTTTGAATGTTTGGCACACTGTTGAATATGAAATGTTTAATCAAGCAGTGAATACTGACAGCCTTCCTTTATTGCTGTATCTCTACATACTGTACTCCCATGTATGTGATCCTGAAATGGGTTCTCATTTATTTGTATTTCAGGAGATATCATGCATGCAAGATACCGGGCACCTTTCACTGAAGCAGAAAATTACATTATCATCGAGGCCTTGCAACAAAACTTCCAAGTCCTGCTGTCCAGAGTGAGGCCAAATAGGCAAGAGCGTGCAGCCTTGTAAGATGAACTGGTGTATAACATTAATGCCATGGGTCACCAGAATTGCACATATGACCACGTGCGATACCATGCCATGGATATAATTCACTCAGCACGCAGACATGCAGAGGATGTGGCCATGGATTGTCAGGTCACTGGTGTTGAGCCTGCAGCAGAACAACCGCTGTCAGCCTCTGAGGAATTTCTGGTGAACCTTGCAACACAGGACTGCTCCCAGGCATCCATCACGCAATATGTCATGGATGTGGGTGCCACTATTTCCATACAAGAGAAATGTCCAGGTATGCTTATTTAGATCAGCATTGGAACACTGTAGCATTCAGCATGTCAGGGTGTACATAGTTTTACATGTGTGTCAGGTGTTTTATGGGGGGGGGTAGTTGCAGTTTTAAGCTCATGCACAGATTGTGATCCACATACCTGTTAACATAGCAGCTACTGTATGTGAGATATTTGGACACATTACTCCTGTTATACTGTAACATGCATGGCTGTTTACATTACCTCTTCCTCAAACGTTTTCAGGACCGTCAGGAATAGGAAGAGGCTGTGCTCCTACTGCTGGTAGCACAAAACTGTTTTGTCAGAGATGTAGATTTAGTTCAATGTATTTGCTAAAGTGTCATCCCAGGCCTGCTGGCTGGATTGATGTACTGCCTGCATGCTTGTCAACTGTACAGATATTTTCTGACTGTACATAGTTTAGACTTATACCTATGCCTTGTAGGTGTGGCCACAGTGATTGATTTGACAGTGTTGTCAGGACATCACAGATTGCCATAACTGTCAGCTGTGGAGAGTTCTACAGAATGTCAACAGTGTACATCATTTATGTTTTGTTCATGAGATTCCTGTTTAAAGAACTTTTATTTCCAAATAATTACAGATGTGGGTTAGAAAATAATGTCCTGATGTCCTGCTATACGAGGTTGGGGGTTATACAAGTTTGTAATAGTGACAGCAGTATATACAGCTTAACATATATTGCAACATTGTACTGCAGAGCATAGTAGTGCAGGTATTAATGCAGTGAATTTCCCTTTTTATCACAGGTGACCAGGGAGGTTGTTCTTTGTTCCCTTTAGCAACCTGATGTCACTATCTCTTCATTCTCCGATGATGAATGTGGCCAAAATGAGGCACAGTTGGCCTGGATCAGGGGATAAATCTGACACAGAAGTTGACATCCCTTGGCCGCCTTCATTATCACCGTATACAGCCAATACGACTACACATACCCAGTCCCTTGTAGCCACAGATATTGGACAGTAGGAGGGTGGGGACATTGAACATGGAAGTGTGGCTACTATGTCTGCAGTGACCGTTGACACTGTGCATAGCAAAACAGTTGGTGAAGTTCTACACAGGCAAATTGATAGGGGTACTCGTAGGAGGCCTGCTGTCCCTCCACTACCCATTGCAGGTGTCTCATCATGTGTCACTTGTTGTATGCTTAGGGCCATCATGGAGGCACAGCCATGTTCAGAAAGGAACTCCCAACAAATGCTCACGGTTATAGATGCAGCACAGTCTGACATCCCTGACTGCTTCCATCGTGTTGCTGATACCCTGGAATGGTTGACTGACAGAGTGAAAAGACTTTGTTCTGAGACAGATCGCACACTATCTGTCTTGGAATGCATGTTGTTTGATAAGGAACATCTGGTTGGAGATGAGCGTTGGCCTCGTGGACATAGGTCAACAACTATATCTGCTGAGAGTCAACATAGCTGTGCACAATCATGCTCCTGTAGTGGCAGTACTTCCAGCTTTCCAGAGGGGAGTGTGCTGTCCACACCAAGATGTGGTAGGCCTTGGGCTTGTGGTCCTGGGCATCCCTGTGGAGGACACATTCCCAACAGACAGCAGTCACATTCAGATAGTAGCACAGCATCTGACCTTGAGTGTGGAGGTGTCAATGCAGCTCATGGCAGAGCCAGTTCACATGTTTGGGGACAAAGACAATGAATTGTTAGCTCTACCATGCATGTCTCACAGCTGTCCAACATACAGACCCATAGGGCTAACACTGAGCTTGGCTGTGTTCATGCAGGCACTCACACACCACTGTCACATTCAGGTCATCTACAGATACACACGCCACATTTTCAAGATCCATCTTGCTTCCTTCCCTTCTTGACTCACACACATGCTTGCCAACCTGTTGGGTCAGCCTATGCCTCCTGCACCCCTACCCAATACCCTGTGCAAGTGATAATACCTGTGCCACATCCCTATCACCTTTCTCATGGACGCAGGCAAATAAAGCTATATGTCTGATGCACAGGGTGACTATCTACATTAATATGAATTTGTTTCCTTCATTGTTGCTTTTGACATGCTTACTTGTACTGGTCATTTACAGGTGTTGTATGTTGCCATTTATAATGAGTGTACCATAATAATCTGTGTACATTACAATGGATGCTGTTGTAATGGCTGTGTAGTCACACAATCAAAGGTGACTCATGGAAATGTTTACGTTTTATTTTCAGGACTGTGTAGGACACACCTATGGGTAATCATCTACAATCAACCCATCAATGTCAGAGCACAAGATTGAATGTCAGCACAGAGGAAAAATGTCATTAGGAAGGTAAAACAGTATGCGTTCATAGGTTCATATGTGTTTAATATGTATATAATATTTTTATATTCATATGTGTTTTCTCGATCTCTCTAAGGCATTTGACACTGTCTCCCACCCCCCTTCTTATAGACAAACTTTCTCGTTTAAACCTGTCTACCTCCACTATCTCATGGTTCTCTAGTTATCTTAGTAATCATTTCCAATCTGTCAAATGGTGCTCTGCTATCCCTCCTGAACTCCTTATTCAGGTGGGTGTTCCCCAAAGGTAAATTCTTGGACCACTTCTTTTTAATATCTTCACTGATCAGTTTTCTTCCTCTACCCAATACTCATCTCTTGTCCAGTACGCAGATGATACCCTCCCTGAACTTCTTACTAAAACACAGAACTCTTTCTTGTCTGTTGAAAACTGGCTTAACCGCAATGTTTTAATCTTAAATCCAAAGAAAACTAAACTCTTGCTCTTCAGACCAAAATTTATGTCACACTTGAAATCATCTTTCACCATCTCTTCCCTCAATAATACATTCATCATAGTAGAAAGCCACACTAAATTACTAGGAGTCACTATTGATGACCAGCTAAAATTTGATCTTCATGTTATGTTCTAAGTAATATTACGAAAACCCATCAAAAACTTGGTCTTCTTTATAGAAACAAATACTTTCTCTCTAGTATAGCTAAAATAGCTCTTTCACATGCCTACCTGTTACCTATCCTTCTCTATGGCTCTCATAATTTCACCAACTTACAGACATACATCTCAAATGTACAGATTTTCGCAGAATACCCAGATTTGTGGCTCACATTTTTGGTCTGTTCCTCATAAAGTCTGTATTATTCTGACATATTACTGGGGTGATCTGAAGACTGAAGTCACTAAATAATGACATACATTTGAGTTTCAGACTTCAAATCCTTCAGAAAATGTATGATAAAACAAATCCTGTTACTCTTGCAACTTTCTAAGCTTATGAGTAATATTTAAAATATGTCCCTATTTGTGGGCCTTTGTCCCCCCATTTTGTCAGCTTTTGTCCAGATTTCTTGCACTGAGAGGTTGAGAGGTATACTTATAGACCTCCTTATCTCTAAACTTGAATCCACTTACAACAAGATTGATAGATTTGCTGCTGTGCATCTATACTCTACTCGTCACTGCATAGCACTTACAAAACTGAACTGGTCAGAATTCTGCCATTACTTCCTCCACTCTCAGCTTCAAATAATTCATTCTATTTTATATCAACCCACTTTCTGTCCCAGCATTTCATCTGTCATCTCTCTCTATACCCCTACTAGAACCCTACGTAGCACTGAACACTATCTCGTAACCATTCTCAAACCGAAGTCCAACATAGGAAAAAACCTCTATAGCTGTTACCCTGCTGAGAACTGGAATAAACTACCTCTTGACATCTGATACATAAGATCCAAATCCCTATTTAGAAAGTCAGTAAAATTTCACTTTAAGGAAAATAAACTATGTCTGTGTAATCTTCCTCCTGACTAAATTTTCTCTCTAATTAAACTACTCTCTTATTCTTACTTCTTCATCTGTGAAACCATACCTTTCTCCTTATTTCTCTTTATGGCAACTATATCACTTTTTCCTTCTCTCCTCTCTGTTTCTGTTTCTTTTCTGTAACTTATACATTCTTTCATTCTTTTTCATTTATTATACTTTTCTTAGTGAATTTTATTTGCACTGTTTTTTTTTAGGTTTTCTAAGACTTAAGGTCTATCTGTATTTTTTATGCTACAATATTTATTCAAAGTACCAGTAATGTTAAATTCTATTGTTTATGTCTTTGTAAATGTTTTATTTACTTTATCTCTAATTAATGAATGTTTATTGTGGAGCTTTTCTCCTTGGGTCTCCACTGAAAAATGGCGTTGTCCCAGTTGGACTAACCCGGATAACAAATGTCAAATAAAAAAAATAATAAATAAATAGTCTAATAAGCACAGGGGCTTCTTTAAGCCTAGCCATGCATCCCTAAACTCAGAATGTCTGATACCTTTGATAAGTGTAAGCAGGGTTTTGGGAGCTGAAACATCTACAGTTTCCTGTGTCCATTAGAGACATTGGTCCTAAACCCGGTATGATTGTCCTGTTTGCCATCCAATTGTGTAACGTGCACTTGATTTGCTTTAGAGTGGAACACTGCTTCACAATGATGGGGAGCCTGTTCTATATAGGGTGTAGTCTCTGGGTTACATACCTGTCTCTCCAGCATGTCCTATTTATATTACAGGCAAGGTGTAGGTCTGTGGAACAGGTAAATCTGGTGCTAGTTTTTGTTGTGGATATGCAGAAGGTCCACAGTGGGTTCTGACACTGTCCTGTATGGCAGGTATACACCTTCCCTCCAAAGCATGTAGGACTGGAGACAGAA
Source organism: Protopterus annectens (assembly GCF_019279795.1). NCBI lineage: Eukaryota > Metazoa > Chordata > Ceratodontiformes > Protopteridae > Protopterus > Protopterus annectens. The sequence goes on from NC_056728.1 coordinate 993,824,516, forward strand.
TACACGGATAGGGCCTTGATGTGGTCTGCATAGGACATGTTATGTACACCATGTAGTGGTTTAGTGAGGAGCCTCTGTGGATGTTACAGTTGTTGGATATGCCTGGTTAGTTATATACCAAAGGTGGCATTGTACTCAATGACAGGTCTGATGAAAGCCGAATACAGTGGAACAATAACTTCCTTGGATTTACATGCCATATTTTTGTTTATAGGTTGTGCAACATAGAATGATTTCCCCAGTATTACAGACACATGACAGTCAAAGGCTAGATCACTATCTATACGTCAATAAGTCCCTGACTACTAGGTCAACTGTCGGAGGTGTGCTGTCAATACAATAGTTACAAGGGGAAGGGTGGATGACTTCCCAAAGGATAGTATTGTGCATTTCTTGGCATTTAGTGTTGGTCCATGGCTCTAACAGCAACTGTATGTCTGTGTTAGCCCCTCTTAGATAACATTTGTGTCAGTGTGGGATTCAATGACAGCACCTAATTTGCAATCATCAGTCATCCCTGCAGAAAAGTAAATAACTAAAAGGAGCAGTCCGAGGAATGATTTGTGAGGGAGTCCACTGGTGATCAGCCTCATTGTAGAGGTGGACTCCCCATTGCTAACTTCCTGGATCCTATCTGTCAGCCACTTGGCTATCCACCAGCTTCCATACTAGTTTGTACCTAACCTCTGGAATTTGTCAAGAATGCCTGATGGGGTTACAGTGTCAAATGCCTCCAGGCCTTGGTAGGTGGAGTGAATCATTTTTCCCTCATACATTGCTTTGGTTACCTTCTCAAATAGGTCCACCAAGTAGAGTATTCATGATCTGCCCTTAACAAAATAAAACTGGGTTTGGTCCTATGTCTGTAGATGTACTACATCTCTATTGATCATCTCCATGATAATTCTTTTCATGGCTTTACATATCAGGCTACTGAGACTTCTGGATCCGTAGTCTCCAGGGTCTGTAGATGGCCCATTTTTGTGGAGATGGATGACTGTTGCTGTTCTCCATTCAGGAAGCATCATGGCTGTTTGGTGGCTACAGTGATATACTAATTCCAGAGGCCTGAAAGGTCATGTTTCATAGAAGGCATGTTGGGATATTGTGCAATGTACTTGGTCTTAGAGAGAGCATTAAGGAGCTGATCCCTAGTGATAGTAGGGGTACTTATATTTGATGGTATTTCCTGAGAGAAGGTTGGGGGGGTAATGTTGGGGCCCAATTTATGAGCCACAAGGTTTGCTATATCATCTGCCTCATTATAGGTGGTTCCAATTACAATGAGATATGCACACAAATGTGTCTTACATTTGCGGTTTTGGACATAACTAAAGTATGCTTTGTGGTTGTTCTTGGCCTGGGATCCTGAACTTACATCAAATCTGGCTGTGGGAAACTTCATTTGTCCTTTGATTTATTTGTTTACTTTGAGATTCCTTTTATCCTGCTGTGTCCTGCACCCCTATGCTTTGCCATGAATTTCTTCCTTCTGTTATACAGTGGATTGACTCTGTGATTCCATCAGGGTGGCTTGAATTTGAGTTAGGTCTGTACTTCTCCCTGGTGGGTACGGCTGCCTCTATGCAGCTTGTAACATGCATGTATAGAGTTTCTGTGAACACGTCTGCATAGACAGCAGTGTTCTCAGTGTTTATAGGGGCTTGAGATTTGGACAGTGCATCACCTAATAGCTGGAGGTCAGCCTTACATTAGTTCATGAATATCCCATGTGTAGATCTGGTCCATGTTTTATTTCTACTTCAAAGGAGACTATTTGTGTTTGGACCTTACCAAGAAAGACATTACAGTACGGGGTGTCCATGACTGCCATATTGCCAAGGCCCACACCCAGTATGGTTGCTCTCCTGGTTGCTGTACTGGCTATCTGGTCCAGGGAGTTACTGTTTACAAAATCCAGGAATATCTGTGCCTGTATGTTTGGTGTCATATAGTATACCCAGTTAATAGTGGGATACTGCAAGTCACCCATGCATATGATATTGCATGGGATAGCTATTGTTTCCAATAAGTTTAAATATGTGATATGGGTTTCTTGGGCCATAGAGGGTGGCCTACAGCTTGCATGGATGTAGTATTGGATTTCATCTATTGTGATTTGAACCAGGTGCAGATCAAGTGCATTGTCCTGTTTGACCATCCTTGAGGTATCTTTAATTTTGAAGTACATAGAGTCACCTCCATCTTTAGTCCCTGCCTGTGAAATAGCTGCCTAACTGTGTGAAAGGCATAAAAATCTTGCACTGTTGTTGTGCTCTCTGTGGCTTTAAGTCATGTGTCAGTGACTCCACAGATGTCTTCTGAGAGCTCAAATAATATCTGCAACTATAGTCTAGGGAGGTATGTCACAGGTCATGTACTCCCACATGGAATATAACTGGGTCATATCATGGGATCATAGGAACTTAGTATGCTAATGGCCCTAGGGCCCTTACAAGCCTAGCCAAGTTCTACCATTATTTCCATGATCAGCAACAATTGCCCCTGTCCAAGAGGGACACAGGTGGAACCGCTGTTTGAATTTATGGTACACATCCAATCGTCCAGATTGTGTTTGAAGAGGACCAATGTGGTGTTCTGTTTGACATGAAGTGGGAGTCCATTACAAAGGTGTGGTAACCTCTGTGAGTCAAATCTGACCCTCCAATATGTTGTATTACTACCACATACCAGGTTAAGGTGTATAGAGTGAGTAACACATGTAGCATTTGATTTACGGATATGCAACATTTCCAATAGAGCCTAGTCACAGATCACCTTATATGCAAGGCATAGATCTCCTCTGAGTAGTCTGCATAAAACAGAATAAAAAACATTGATTTCAGATGATCCACACAGGACAGATGCTGAAAACTTTGAATTATCCTTGTGAGGAACCTTTGTGGTCTCTCCAATTGCTGCAGGTGCTTGCAAAGGTGCATACCAAAATAGACATTCTATTCTAATACTGGCCTGATGAAGGGAGAGTACAGAGAGGTTATAACTACTTTTACTCTTCTGGGTGCCATGGCCTTACTTATGAGATGAGCAATATAGAATGTACTATTTACCACTGTGGGGACATAGTGATCAAAGGTAAGGTTACTGTCAACCTATGTGACCAGGTCTCTCACCAGTGAGTGAATACGTGTTTTTTTTAATTGATATGTGAGTTAGCAGGAGCATCACACTTACTGATGGAGATGTTAATACAGTTTTGTTGCATGGGTTTGGCATTAGTCATTTGTGCATGTAAGATCCTCTTGTAGGATGTTGTCATCATCTGGAGCTTCTATGAGCCCTCCCAGTTTGCAGTCATCAGCAAACTTTGTCAGCCACAGACTTTAATTTTAGCTTGTACTTTGGAGAACTACATTTCAAACAGTAGAGGTGCCAGGACAGAGTCCTGTGGAACAACATTGGTTACAGGTGTGTAGTAGGAGGTGGATTCCACTATTTTCACTCTATGGGTTCTATCAGTGAGCCATTTAGCAACCCATCTAACAATATAAGGGATGATACCTAGCTGGGAGACTTTGTCAATGATGCCTGAGTGGGGGATAGTGTCAAATGCCTTGGCTACATCTAAGTAGGCTGTATACACAGATTTCCCCTCATCCAGGTCTTTGGTGACTGTCTCAAAGAAGTCCACAATGTTTCACAAGCATTATTTCCCTTTGACAAATCAAAACTGACTAGCGGCAGCTGCTTGGAGCTTACCTATATCTTTGTTGATAAGGTCCAGGATGATTCATTCCATGGCCTTACAGATAAAGCTAGTCAGGCTAATAGCTCTATATTTCCCAGTGTCAGTGGAAGCACCACCTTTGTGCAAGGGAATAATGGTGGCCGTTTTCCATTCATCTGTGACAAAGCCAGTGCTTAGACTACATTTAAAAGGAGTACCCAATGGTGTTGATAATTCCTGTTGGAGGCCATATAGGATGCAGCCTGGGATGTTATCAGGTCCCATAGATGCTGTGTGTTTGGCCTTAGAGAGGGCATTTATGACTTGCTCTTTAGAGATACAAGGGTAGGAGACAGGTGGTATGTATGTCATGGGGTACATGTGGTGGGGACAAGAGGGTGAGATATTCACAGAACCTGTCACCTGACAGGTGAGCTATGTCCACAGGTTAGATATATGTGCTATAATTAACCACCAGTTTGGCACAGATCTGGCCTTGTCCATTTAGGTGATAGATGTAACTATGTAACACATTTTGGTTGTCCTTTGTGCAGAAATCTAATTTGATTTCATACTTTGCTTGTGAGGACTTCACAAGAACTCTTATTGGCTTGTTTAAGCTGAGTAGGGAGTGCTTCCAGTTTAGGACTCACTCCTTCCTTATCTTGGACAGCTATTTTTTCCTGTTATTGTAACGCCAGTTAATGGCAGTTGTCCACCAGGCAGGTTTGCTCTTCCTTGTGGAGCTTGTTCTGGTCCTATCTGGGACAGCCGAGTCAATGCAGTTAAACAAATGTTTGTATGACAAATTGGGGTTAGAGACCTGGGCACAGAGGTTGACAGGTATCTTACCTTAGATCACCATGCCTCCTGTCTCAGAAAAAGAAGAAGTTATAACCTCTGTGTACTTTTCCCTCATCAGGTTAATAATTGAGTGCAATGGCTGTTTTTGTATGTACCTTTCCATGCATCTGTGGCAATTGCAGAGACCACAACAGTGTCTCACAAGAAAAATTCATGTCTTCAGCATCCGTTCTATGGAGATCATCTGAAATCACTGTCACTTTAGTGTGTGTCATACAGACTACTCAGAGGTGATCTCTGCCTTGCATATGAGGCAATCTCTGACCCTGCTTTATTGGAAATACTGCAAATCCAGAAGTCAAATTATACATGAGTTACTCGTTGTAAGACCTTAACCTAGTATGTGACATTAATAAATGCTGCTTGAGGGAGAGATTTGTCTACTAGAGTTTAATACACCTTTGGAACAGACTCCCACTTTATGTCAAACAGATCACCTCACTGTCCCTCTCCAGATGCAATCTGTGCAATTGGATGGGTGACCATAATTTCACCATGGGGGTTTCACCTGTGTCCCTCTTGGACAGGGGCAATAGCTGCTGATCATGTAAATAAGGGTAGGAACTTGGTTAGGATTGTAACGGCCCTAGTGCCATTAGCCTAGTAAATTCCAGTGATCCTCTGATCCCATAGGCTGATGCAAAATGATCTGACTAACATCCACACGCACACTCCAACTTGGCTGCAGTGAGAATAGTGCCACTACCTAGTTATGTTTACAGAACACTGCACTGCACACACACACACACACACACACACACACACACACACACACACACACACACACACACACACACACACACACACACACACACAACAAGTTGGCTGGAGTGAGATTAGAATCCCTACCTGTCTAGTCTGACACACTACAGATCACAATATTTAACAGACATGCCATGGCTTAAATGTGACATTAGCATGGCATTGGGTACTCTTATGGTAGATGACATATGCAGGCATTGTGGAGGACAAAAGTTTAGAGGCCTGCATCACCTGTTACTCCCAAAACAATACAAAACCTTGCCTGTTTCTAAGTCAGTGTGGGATTCATATTTGTTTTTTTTTTAAGAAAATGCACATGCAAACACATTAAGTGGGCTTGAGTGAGATTAGAACACCTACCTGTGTAGTCTTACACACTACTGCAAGTGAACTAATTGTGGAAGAGATAAACAAGCCCTGTATTGAACAGCTTGGGAGCCCTGCAGTCACATTGCTTCTTACTGTCATCTGCATCTAGTAGCCTAGCAGTCAGATAATTTTTTTTATCCTAGTTATGTGATAACAGTAGCAGTTTTGGGCATATGTGTCTGTTTGCATTTGGATGGGCAAGCCTGTGGACAGAAACAATTTGCCCTGTTGATGAGTGAGTACACAACATTATACATTGCACAACTTGTTCAGTTGTTGATGTATGTGTGGTGACATCCAGCAGACACAGGGGGCTGTAGTGACTGTGGTTGTTGTTGCTAGCATAGATACAGACATATGGCTTCACAATACTTGTACATATCCATATACTGTGCTGTACATTTTCAAGGTTTCCTCATGCTGTCTTAGGGATTTGTGGTATGACTGTCCACTATCTAGATGTTTGCAGCCAGTCTGCAGGTATGACTCATATTTATGCGCATTTCACACAAGATTGTGGCTTGCTGTCAAATGTGGCATCATTTATACATGACATGAGAGAAGGCTGCCAGAAATCTGAATTTCAGATATCCCAATAGTCTCCTCCAAATGCAACAGATATTATTTTATGCACTTCCACATTTTGTAAGTGCATTATCTACTGTTGAGAGCTTACTTTTGGTCCTTTGACCAACATTATGTATGTGTCATAGTGCAGCTTTAATTACCACAATCTAGACATGTAGGGTAATACGGACATACACACACAGATATACATATATATAATCTCTCTCTCTCTCTCTCTATATATATATATATATATATATATATATATATATATATATATATAAATAATATGGGTTCACTTTCAAATTTCGAAATACTGAAATGCCGAATTTCAGTATTTTGAAATTGAAATCCCGAATGCTGACAAACCCGAACTGTTACAATCGCAAACGTTATAATCACGAATGTGAAAATACCATATGGAAGAACTGCCAGTCTGAATCTGTTATATGGCATGGGCCAGACACAGCAAGGGGTAAAATAGAACATCATAAACAAGGCAAGGTAGTTAAGCACATATCACAGAGGTGGCTTATAGGAGACACAATAGGTCTGTGTGTCATGCATGGAAGGTAGGAATGGAATGGAATGGAATGTAGCACTGTTTTTTATATCAGAATCCAGAAACTGGAATATAAATGGCTCCTGCCACTTTAACACACTGTGCGTTGTACTGACACAGTCATGTTGTCCAACTGCTTAACCCCTCCAGGAAATGTAGGCGAGATATAAAAACTGTACAATCCCAGAAAGGGAAGACAGTACTGATAATGGATGGCTACGTGTACCATATCGAGAAGAAAGGCATGGACAGGACATATTGGTGCTGCAAATGGAAAGGTGCCATGAAATGTAAAGGCAGAGTAATTACGTTCTCCATAGCTGATGGTGAAGAACTGTTGAAGTCTATGAATACACACAGGAGACCCCGCGGAGGTAGAGAGGTAAAGTATGTGTGCTGAATTGAAACATAGAGCCCTTGTGTCTCCTGATGCACCGTGTTTACTGGTAGAAAACACATTGTTTTCTACTTCATTAGATGTTGTGTCGCATCTACCAAATAGGAGAGCATTATTTCAGTAAGTGGGGATGGTGAGACGGAAGACAAAGAGATGCACTGGTGGTAGACATTCTACTTTACAAACACTTAATATACAGGACTATGCCCTTAAAACAGGGACATTTGTTGAGAAATGTTGCATGGATACTAGTGGTGAGAATACAGTCATAATGTTCAGTACTGTAAATAACCTGCATGATCTCAGCAATGCCACAATCTGGTTGATGGATGATACCTTTTTCTATAAAGGTGTGATATGCAGACAGTTGTATAGCATTCATGGGCTATTATGGTGCTGTGGGTATAGTACGTCTGTGCCTTTGTTATATTGCTTAATGAGTAAAAAGTCACTGAGGGCATACAATGCTATGTGGGAAGCTGTCTTTGAATTATTGGATGAACAAGGGTTTGAGCTGCATCTCCGGTTTGCATTGTGCGACTTTGAGATTGCCGCAATTAAAAGTATTGGCATAAATTTTAATGATGTGAGATCTAAAGGCTGCCTATTTCTTTTCTGTCGGAACATGTGGTGAAAGGTGCAACAGCTGGGATTAGCACACTTGTACAATACCACCTTAAGGTTTCAGTTGTCGATAAAGTCTCCAATAGCTCTGGCATTTTTACCAGAGGACAAAGTGTTGCAAGCATATACCCAGTTAAAGAGTACATTTCCATTGGAAGGGCAGGAGCTTGTCAGTTACTTTGGGGACTGGTATGTGCTTGGGAGGAAGAGGCGTTTTAGAACTAGGTCTGCCTGTATTGCATGGTTTCCACCTCTGTTCCCTATCAGTTTTTGGAATGTGTGTGAGCTAAATACATTATGCCTACCATGGACACAGAACTCTGTTGAGGCCTGGCATCGCAGGCTAAAGTGTGTATTTGGGGCCAAGGCAATGGATTTGGGTGTTTTGATGCACACTTTGGAGAGAGAGCAGGATAGAGTGGATGAATTAAGAAGCCACCTAACCAGTAGCAGTCCACCCACTCAGAAGAGACGTAGACTAATGCTACATCACCACCAGTTTGAAACAGTTCTAACTAACCGGGTGTCTTATAGTACCGCAAAGTTTTTAACTGCAATAGCACGTCTACTGCAACTATAACATGCGGCTAACTGTCTAGTCCTGCTGTTTGTTTTGCGAGTATAGTGCACCTGTGTGTTTTGAGGTGTTCTGCAAAGGTGGAGGGTGGAAAATTAAAAATATGGATGCCAGGCTATTATTTTCAGTATTTTGAACGTTCGGTATATTGTTTTTCACGATTGTAACAGTTCGGGTTTGTCAGCATTCGGGATTTCAATTTCGAAATACTGAAATTCGGCATTTCAGTATTTCGAAATTTGAAAGTGAACCCATATATATATGTGTGTGTATGTATATATATATATATATATATATATATATATATATATATATATATATATATATATACACATATATATATATATATATATATATATATATATATATATATATATATATACACACACATGTGTACATATATATATATATATATATATATATATATATATATATATATATGCAAAAAGGATATATAGATGTGTGTGTATGATATGTATCGATGTTGTCTCTCTCTCTCTCTCTCTCTATATATATATATATATATATATATAAAGAGACACAGATGTATATGTATATATATGATATATATATATATTTTAAAAGTAATTGCATGAGGAGCAATGGATTTTCTCTCTGCTTAACTAAGTGTATGAACATGCGAGGTGGAATTTTTCTCTTGTTTGCGTGTTGCTAAGCAGTGTGCATATGGGAGATGCATTCCTTACATCAGAGACGTACTGTTCCATAAACTGATGCCGACCCACACCTAGCTGTACTCTAAGCTGGGATTTTGTGTGCTACATGATATGACTTACATTCCTGTTTCTGCAGTTCTGCACAAATTGGCTAAGACTTTCTAAATTTGTCTCATGTAATTAATATATAAAATAGATTAATAATAGTATAGCACACACAGAGTCACACTCTGTAAAACACAACGTATTACTACCTCGCATCCAAAAAGTCTGGATACCTCTGGATTAGAATACAGAACACCATCATGCAAGCTAATTGCCTTAGTCCTTTGAGCCACATAAGCTGCTTGACAGACATGGTTCATTCATCACACAATCACCTGCATAAATATGTACCATTGCTATTCCTCAGTTACCTAAAGCATACAGTGTAAGATCAAGTTCTATATTATTGTCCTGACATGTTACATTTACAGTAGTTACAATGGGACACTGCTGTGCTGGGGGGGGGGGGTGGAACAAAACCAGATGTTTATTTATTTATTGGCATATGTTTAGCAGAAAAGTCCACTGGGCCAAAAGGAGCCCATTTTCAGTGGAAGCCAGGGGAGAAAAGCTTCAGAAGGTAGTTTGTGTGTATATATAGAGTATTATGTACAGAATCTAAAAACTGTTAGTAAAACAAAAAATAGTTTGTGCATGTGCCTCATTATGGCATTCTTCCATGGGTATGTGTGCATTTCTGATGAGTGTCATCATCCATGGTTCCAGAGTGTAGCCAGCATCCCCCAGGAAATGGGCCTGTGGGATGTCCCCCCAGCAAACATCTGGTACAGCTGTGATGTATGCCAGATATGGGAGTTGTGATAACTGCCAGGGTTGCCTGTGCACACATTCATGATAATCCCCTGGACATTGCACATGACTTGGCAGTTGATGGAGTGGTACTCCTTGCAGTTAATGTAGATTCTGCCCTGCTCACCAGGTGGTGCTTTGATGTGTACATGAGGGTAATCTATGGCACAGAGTAATTCAGGGTAGTGTGGTACATGGTAGTAGTGTTGCATATTGCTGACCCTTACCTCAGGGGATAGAGGAAAAGATGTATTCACTGGCATGTGGAAGCATAGCATCCAAGAAATGGTGGAGTATCCTGGATGCAGATGCCTGTGAAAACCCCATCATGCCTCCAGTTGGTCTTTGAAAAGTACTTGTATCTAGTATCCTAAGGACTGCACATATCTTTTTTTCCACTGGTATGGGTACCCTCTGTTAGCTCTGGCTCTGAGTTGAGGGTGGCAGAGCTCACTGAGCTCTTGTAATATATCCCTGTCTGCCCTGTAGAGCTCTACAATCTCCAGTTCGTGTAACTCCTGGAAGGTTACCCTGGGCCTGAACACTCTTCTCCTTCTCAGCCTAGGCCTGTTGTCAGCAGCACCAGCAGCACTGACTTCAACATCGAGCACATACAGATGTAGAATAACTGCAGCAGCCCCTAACATTATGTCAGTTAAAATTTCAAAGTCTCTACTCCAAAGGTTCAGAGTATTGAGGGAAAATCAGAAAATAGGATGTATGCATACTTTATACACTTCTGCTGTAGGTCCACTATGTGGGATTGGATAATTATGATGCAGTTCACCTGCCTAAGATATAATTGACATGATTTAAAGGCTCTACTTTATTGCAAAATGTGGTGTTGCCACGTCGCACAGCATAGCTTATATGAAAAGTATATATTATTAATTGAGTATATCTGGTTTTAATTGATAGCTGCCCACGTCATCACTGTGACTTGGGTGGTCTATTCGCTCAAACACGCTAAGCTTTGCAGAGCACCATGCAAACACGAGTGCTGAGCACTAAATATTCCTAAAAGAAACAGGACACCCCCCCCAATGTCATCTACATCCAGTGGGAATATCAACACCATGTAGGAGCCTACACAAAGTGGATATGTGGACATGGTTGCTCCTTTTAGCAATTCAACAAATGCACCTCATTTGCATACCTATTCATGCTGACAGCCTGAAAACTACATGGTTCATAGCCGTGTAAGCTGGGTAACAGCACAAATGCACTGTTGTATGGACCTGAGGTAAGGTCCTATGGTACATTTGTGTAAAGTACATTATAAATGTTATTTTACAACTTTTTTTATTTGTCTGTTAAGCAAGCTTGCTCAATACAGCACATAGTCCAAACATGCAAAAATTATTAACAAAAAAAATTATTTTACATATTCCCTTCCTTTTTCAGTATGTATGTTTTGCACATTTATGTATGTGATCTGACATTTTCAAGGGTGTTATGTCCATATTTGTGGAGTTTGCATCTCCTTCTGTCAGTGTAGACTCCTGTACATGGAAAATTTCCATGTACAATACAAACATGGACATAGAGTCTACATGGATGCCTTTAGGCTTGTTGGATCACTCCACCTGACTAATTTACATAAGATTCACCTGGTTATGCAGAAATTTGCATTGCATGGAAGTTTCCTATTTGCTTTTGCTTGCGCACCACTAAGCAGCATTTACTGAATCTAAAACTGTTCATGCTAGATGTGTACACAAAAAAATATGTAGATTTTACTGAATTCCCCCCAGTATGTCAAAAATTGGAGCAGCAAATACAAACTGACTTCTTGACTTTTTTTGATAAGAAATTTGAAGATGAAATGTTTATCAGAATTTGCCTGCAGTGGGCAAGCAGAAATTTCTAGCTGATTATTTCTGGTTTTGGAATACATGCTTTATTGCTTAAATGATTACCTTTTCTTGAAAGACATGTAACAGAATTCTAAGAAAGTGCTGACATCCTGATTGCTTATGATTTAGATTTATGATTGTCTCGCTGTGTTACTTGTTTTTGTTTCTTTCCTCAAACAAAGGAGCATTCATATTTACTTATTAAAAAATAATAGTTTTTGTTGAGGTTTGTTTGATATGTATCCCTGATAGAAAGCCTTCAAATAATCATCTTTGAGATGACTAACATCTAATTCTAATGAATGCTCTCTTAAAGGTGTGATTGTGGAAACAAATAAGTAAATGTACTAATTAAATAGGCTACTAAGTTCAGTGGAATACTTTGCTGAAGGATTTTATGAAAAGTTTTTCAAAAATTGTATATTGTTTATACAGTTAGCTTTAATGTGCTTAATTGCGCATTGTTTATGCAGTCAGCTTTAATGTGCTTAATTGTACATTGTTTATACAGTCAGCTTTAATGTGCTTAATTGTATTAATTTGTTGGGCTAAGTAGAATAGGTACAAGGGTTCAATCCTGGCCACAGATATGCAAAATATAATCTCTGAAATAATATGTAAGGCATATTACACATTGGTACTGTGACGTCCGGTCAATATCCCACCAGACTGCCAACAATAATGTGACATCCCCAGCTATCCTGGGTCAGTAACTAAGGAGCGGCAATCCTTACTTCTAACTCCAATGAGAAACCACCACTCACACAGGAGTAATATTTTACAATTTCCCCAAAGAGCACAACATGAACATATTGTATAACCTGGGACTGGACTGTGTACTTCTGTCCATCCTTAATGTAACTCATTATTACACACTTCAGAGCAATGTGTCCCAGTTTAAGACCTCTCACACATCCAAACACTTCTGGGAAAGCATGACACAGATTTCCAGCTATGCCCCTTCCCTCAAATAATACATTAACATGCTTCCACCAATCAGAGAGCCTACATGCCCTTTTAAAGTGGTGTCCAATTATGAAAATTGGATATTAAAACAAATGATAACAAATTACCTAAAGCAGCCAGGATTTTGTAGTGTCCCTGGAAGTTATCAAAGCAGGTATAAGCACTGTCAAATCACTAAAGAAAAGACTGATTGACCAGCCACAATGTAAGTTAATAAAAATATTTAATAATGATTAAAGTGATTAAAAATATAAAACAGTAATTTCCAGTAAACAAACAGAACAAAATCTCCAGGAAAATGAAAGCAATACTGAAGAATACAAATCCATTTAGAACAACTCTAACTGATTAGTTATAATTTTCGTATCTGACTAAAGGACACTGTCCCTGATTTAAACTAAATTATTACAACAGAGCAAAGACAGGCTTACAGTTCTTGGTGAGTTCTTTTGGGTATCCACTGTACAGTACATCTGGGAACAACTGCAGCTGTCAACTGGCAACTGTAACTGGCTGTTAACTGGGTGTTAACTGACAGCTACTGTCTTCAGCAGGTTCTTTTATAGACTAGCTTAACTGTCACAACTGTTCCAGTTCTAATTTTCATTTCATATTTTGAAAATCAACCAACAGCTGTTTACTAAAGGTCCTTCCTATCTTTCAGCCACTGACAGTAACACTTAGTAGCTGTCAACATTCCAATGACATTATCTGCAGATTAGCTGATTCTGAGATAGTCTGCATTTAGAATCTTCTTCACAAACATGCATAGTTAGAAATGTAAAGGAGCATTGTTCAAGTCATCAAAACATTCAGTACAAACAGATTATAAATCAACATGTAAAAACTTATTTACAATATCATAGCTAATCATGCTGGCATAGAATAAACTGGTTAATCTGAAATTATGTAGAAAATCTCAACCAGACATGCTAGCACAAATGACAGTGTCTAATTTCTTCACACCCCCTCCCCATAACTCAAGCACAGTTTTCAAGTGACCCTTGAAAAACAATGCTTATAAAAATGGGTTTGTCTGGAAATATCAACCCACTCCTCTCCTGGGCAATCCATTTGCATTAGCATTATTAACCCCACTGTGGTGCTCTTCTCCTTCTGAGGAAACTTGGCTGAGTACAGTCCCTGCCCCATAATCTGAACCATCTACTTGCACAACAAATGATTTGCTATAATCTGGGCTAGCTAACACAGGGGGTCCTCCCAAAATCTCTTTATGTTTTTGGATTACCTGTTCACAATCTGTGGTCCACACTACCTTATCCAGTTTATTTTTAATAGTTAGGTCAATAAGGGATGCAGCAATTGTACTATAATTGAGCACAGATGTTCTATAGTAGCCTACTGTTCCTAGAAATGCTTTCACTTACTTTTTAGTAACAGGAACTGGTCATGCTTGAATAGCTTCCTTCCACTTCAACAGGTTCTGGCTGAACCTTACCAATCTCCACTCTGTGTTCTAAGGGACCTCTGCCATTCCAATCTGACACTTACTGGGTTTAATGGTTAACCTTGCACTTTTAAACTGGTCTGTAAATGCCCGCAGCATAGTCTTTAATATAGAATTTAACCTGTTCAGAAGACCATTAGTCTGGGGATGGTAGGAGGTGGTTTTTAGATGTTTCACCCCACAATAGTTCCACAAACAATTCAGCAGGTCTGACATGAAGTTGGAACCTTGATCAGTCAGTATCTCCATCAGAAGATCTACCCTGCTGAAAATCCTAGCAAAGCATTTACCACCTTTTCTACATCAATATCACCTGCAAAGAGAATATTATGAACTATAGCTAGAAGTGGCAGATGGTAGACTCTAGGCTCTGCCAACTGCTGTACTACCTCACCTTCCAGCCCTCCCTTAGGAGTTCACTTTCTATACAGCAAACCTTCCTTCTCTGCCTCAATATCACCTGCACAAGGAATATTAGAGAATATAACTAGACATGGCAGATGGTAAGCTCTAGGCTTTACCAACTGCTGTATCACCTCACCTTCCAGCCCTCCCACAGTAGTCCACCCTCAATACAACAAACCTTTGCTCCAGAACACAGACTCCCCTCTTCCTTGGGCTTCAGGTACTTCCTTAGCCATCTCCCTCAAGCTTTATAATGTAGGACCCATAACTGAGCCTGTCTCAACTCTACCTTTGTAACTCTCCCAAGCTCTCCTTCCACAGGAAGCCTAGTAATGTCTGAGAGCTGTGCCTCAATGTCAATCTGGGTACTGTCACTCACTTCCATCCTTGAGGTCACCGTGACCAAGGGAACATCAGTACCTACCAGCAGCTATGGCTCACTTTCATACTTATTGCTACAGGATAGCTCTTTCTCTGAGACAGCCACCACACCAGTCCCAGCTTTAGGTATGAGATCTGTCTGGGTCTCCCCCAGGCTACCGGACCTACATGCCTGTCTCTAAGCTTGACTGTATGCACTCCATGTACACAAGGTATTGCATCATCAAAGTCATTCCTTATTAGGACATCTGCAGGAATATCCTCAAACATACCTACCTGCTTGCTTCCTCTTCCACCCTCCCAGTCAAGATGAGCCCTAGACAAAGGTATTTGGAATGGGGTCCCTCCCAAAGCTCTGACTGGAGTGGACTGTCCAAGTAAGTATTGTTCTTATATACCACTGCAAGCCTCAAAATAGTTACATCAGAAGCTGTATCTCTCTGAGCAGCAACCTGTTTACCATCTACTAAGATAGGGTATAAATATTGGTGATAAACTGGCACTTCTGTTGTTTCCATACAACTTACCACTGGCAGTTTATCATCCCCACTTCCTGGCTCCATCACCTTTTCTTCCTCACCTTGCCTTGATAGACATTTGACTGCTATGTGACCCCTCTGGTTACATTTGGAACATCTAATCCCTAATTGTGTACTTGGACAAGTAGTTTCCCCTGTTACTGGTGTACTGTGTTGGACTGGTTTAGACTGCCCCTGTGGGTTCCCTTATGTCCATGTGCATTGAGTATACCTATCTTATGCACTAGTGCTCTGCATGCTAAGTAGAGTAAAAACTAACACTGTATAACTTGAACTTTAGCTTTGTTAATGTTGAAATACTTAGTGTTTTAGTCTTTTATAACAGTTTGAATAACTTTTAGCTTATTTTTATTGTATTATGGAGCTTTTCTCCTCAGGACACTGTTGAAAAAGGGCTCTGGCTCAGTCAGACATTCCCAGTCAACAAATAAAATAATGAAACATTCATGCCAGTTGGCTTACTAGACCCATTAAACAACTTATGACTGCCAGGGACAAAGCATGGAAATTATGGCAAAAAAAACACAAATCCCTCTGACCTCACACAATATAAACAACTCCATAATCAAGTAAAGTGCCTAAATCATTAAAAATAAGAAAAAAACACTACCTTAGCCTACAAAACTACCATAAGCAAAACCCTAAATAATTCTGGAGCTTTATCAATTCTTTACTAAACCTAGGCTCAGATAAAAATCATTGTCCAAATCCAGATAAAATACCCACTGAAAATGTTTCACTCTTTAACTCATATTGCTTCAGTACTATAGCCAATCTAACTGCCACCTTTCCACAAACCAACTCAGCTTACTCTGTTCCATCTTCACAAAATACCTTTAATCCCCCATTCCCCAACTTCTCTCTCTCACCTATGTCAACTGCCACTATAAAAAAACTGCTTCTTAAACTCAAACCTGGCACCAACCATCCCAATAACCTACCTCCTGAATTCTGACAAATATCTGCCAACTCTGTTGCTTATCCTATCAGTATACTACTTAACAGATCTATTCAGGAGTCCCATGTACCCAAAATTTGGAAAAAAGCATATATTCTGCCTCTTCATAAAGGAGGCAGTTTCACAATGTTTCAAACGTTTTGCCCATTGCTCTCCTCTCACCCATTTCAAAGATTCTGGAAAAATGCATTCATTCTCAACTTCTTCACTTTCTGCTTCACAACCAAATCCTTTCTCCCACTCAGCATGGTTTTAGACTGGGTCACAGCACTACTACAGCTCTTATATCCTTCATGGACACAATCAAACAGGCCTGGGATGCAAAATGGGATGGAAAATTGTTTCTTCTCTCTTTATTGACCTTTCTAAGGCCTTTGATATGGTCTCCCACTCTCTTCTTCTCACTAAACTCTTTAACATAGGCATTGCATCCCCCAACCCTAGACTGGTTCTCAACCTACCTCACAAACAGACAACAATCAACCAAGTGGCAGCATTCTTTCTCTCCATTCCATAACACGACCACAGGTGTTCCCCAAGGATCCATACTAGGGCCCCTACTGTTTAGTATTTTTATCAACAACTTCCACACCACTCTTAATCAGTAGCTGAAAAAATTGCTTGAAACCACCACGAAATAGATCCAACAGCATTTAATGATAAAGACAAAAACAGAAACAAGCGCTTTCACGCAATAAAATTGCGCTTCCTCAGGTTACAATCTCACAGAAATTTTCATTGCCTTTTATACCAGTTCATCAAACACAATTAATCAATTAATTCAAAAAATCACATTGTTAAGGTAAAGTTCATCAAAATTCATATTAACAACCTAGCATTCCATTTAAAACCGAATAAATTGTTTATATTATTTATAAATTCAGTAATTTCCATACTTTAAAATTTAATCAGCAAGTTAACATCAAGAAATACATATAGTTTCCGCAATTGCTAGTGATATACCTCATTAATTATAATTGAGGAAGTAATGCCCATATTTAGAAAGAAGCTTGCTTAGGGTATGACATTACTTATAGATCATGTTACCAAGTTAAAACACCAACATTATTATATTGCATTGGGTTCGTGAATGCAAAGGCATAAGATTAAAGTATTAATTGTGACATTAAAACAACACATAAACAGAAATAGCAAAAACAAGAGCATGATGAAAACCAACCATGCTAACAAAGATATAAATGGCCACAGTGTAAACTTAAGCGTTCCACAGAACATTAACAAAAGTCTTAAATGATGCACGGAGGCCAGTTAGTACAAAATGGCTTGTTATTTAAAGGCACGCTTTCAAGCGCAAGCAAAACAGAAACCAGACATCATCATCTGGGTTATGCTAACTGCATAACTATCGCAATGATGTTACGTGTCATTTCTGCCCAGATTATGACAGTAAGTCATAATTATTAGGGCAGACTTTATGTAAATTACATTGAGTAAAATACTAAGATGTAATGAATAAAAACAAGGCGGCCAAACATCAAGCAACTGCGCTCATAGCACACAACACAATGATGTTCATAAACTCCATTTCACCTCCAATGAACACCATTTGCTACTCAAATTGGAACCTTAAATATTCTTGTCATCACAATTGGAATTCAATATATATAAGTCGACCAGTAGCGTAAAGTATATATATTAGTTATAAAACATTAAATAACTAAATCTAAGAAAAAACGACCATATATATAAACACATACCAACAAATGTACAAAATTATAAACAAAAAAGCTCTTAGTCACAAAAAATATCTGCACGAGAAAGGTTGTTGTCCACACCAAAGGTCAACACCAAGTAATGCCGTTAAAAGCACATCAATTAATCAAACCCAAATTAACTTTATAGCCACAGTAGTTATATACAGAATCTGCATACATAGTAATATAAAAAATATAAAAATGTATAAAAATATAAAAATAAGACAAAAATACAAAAAATACGTGAGAGTTTCTTCTCATCTTCATTTCCTAATCACATTGGCCATTACGTCAATGTCATCATTTAAATAAAGATAAAAACCAAAGTCATATAACAATATGGATCCGGGTAGTTCCTTACACTATAGGGGGCCCAGGCAGATGATCAGACCATATCCAAATAAACCACAATAAATGACGATGCATTGCAACAAAAAATTAGCTATGAAAGTTGTGCAATGTGCATATTAACATTAGTAGATGAAAAATAATATTTAGCATCTTAGACTTTTATCATGGTGAATCACCTTATCCAAATCTTTGATCTTTATGAAAAGGTCCTAATTGCAAAACATTAATGATAAAACATATATTGTAAGTTCTTATTCAAATCAAACATAATAAAATAAATCAATTAAGTGGGTCCTGACAGGGCTGGTCGAAGGTTGACCACGGTGTTCAAACCTGGTGGTATATGGGCTTTGAGTCTTAGGATCCACCTTAATTCAAAGGTTTCCAAAGTGTTCATATGATCACCCTCCCTCCTATTGGGGTCTATTACTTGCAGGACCTGAAACACAAAACTATGTTTGGGGTGGGCAATACAATGTAAAGCCAGTGCATTAGTAGAATTGCTCCTTCTAATATTATAGACGTGATCATATATCCGATCCCTTAGTCTTCGCGAGGTCAACCCCACATAGTAACTGTCACAGAGGATACAGGTAGCTAGATAAACGACATTTCTAGTATTACAATTTGCATAAAACATAGATATTGTACTTAGTTCAGCACCCAGGGGAGTAAAGCCACATTTCTTGGTAATATAACCACAAAAAGAACATTTTCCACATGGAAAAGTGCCTGTTTTATACTGAGACCTAACATCAATAGGTGTAATAACTAACTTCTCTTTACATAAAAGTCTTTTTATGTTCATACAACTCCACACCACTCTTAATCAGTACACAGATTACAACAGCTGTAGCTGTCAACTGGCAGATTGTTCTAGTTCTGTGAGTTATTAAGGGTAATATAGAATTCATCAACTGTCCAAGATCCTTATAATGCAGAGACGCTTACTGTAAGTACATGTTGATAAAGAAATTATGAGTACTGAAGACCATTCAACTGGTCATAAGTAAGGTTTTAGTGAATGCAAGAGAATTTAAACATTTGCAGACATGGTCAGTTTTAGTAGGTATTCTTTTAGTAATAAAAACTAGTGGGTGTGCGATATAGGCTCATAAGTTAGTACTAGGCTAATTGCCCTTGTGGGACATTTTAAGCTTAGCCAATTACCCCATCTGAGAATCAAACGCTGCACCTTGTGTCTGCAAGGTAAACACCTTAACCATTTTGCCAACCTCCCACCGTTTGAAGATGTACCTACAGTTGGTGTGGTTTAATCACAAGGATGAAGTTTGAGTTATTAAACAAAGGCAACTGTGGGTAAATCTTCAATATAGCCACACCCAAAAGCCAGTTATTGCTATTATACAATGGCATTATTTAAGAAAGAAATGACTTACTTTTCTTTGTATAATGGCACTGTTTCCACATTCTTCTTATTTGTTGATGTACTGTGCATGGTGTATGGGACTTACATTCCCACACTTATGCAGTACATCAGTGCTTTGGAAAGCAACAAAAGGAAAAAGGAAGATCTCTATTGCTCCATTACTGCTTCTTTAAAAAAAAAAAAAATTGTGAATATGGGAACAATGTGGAAGGACAATTTAGAGGTATGATAGAGACAGGGCAAAAATACAAGGAAAATCAGGTATGTAACATACCTGCTTTTCCTTATATTTTCTATGCCTTCTCTATGTACCTCTCAACCTCTTAGCTTAAGAAAACTGCAAAGGCTTAGCATGGATTAATAGAAGAAACTCTGGTAGGACCTCAGCAATGAGACTTTTTTCTATTGGTATATGCTCGATTTACAATAATCAGCATGCAGGTTTTTGAATACTAACAAGGTACCATTTCATAATTAGAAAATAGACCAGAAAGTTAACTCATTCACATAAAAAGGATATTGCTAGATATTGACAGATTGTTAATTTCCCTAATAAAGACAGAGAAAGGTAGAGTTTCTGCTATTGGCAAAGGTATTATGTTAGTAGATTTCTAAAGCCTTGTGAAGTTACCTGTAGACAGAGGTACTTATGATGAGTTGATAAATAAAAGAAAAGTATTGCTACTATAAAAATGTTTGAAGAAAAGGTCATCTGAGCTCCATCTGGCATACAGGGAAATTGTTGTCAACCATTTGCTAACTAGAGCAAGCTGAATGTTTTTCTGGTTGCACAATGTGTATTACCTTTCTGAGAGCAGACTTGTGTTTTGTGAGGATAGAGGACTGGTGTCAAGAGTTACATAAGTAATTTACTTTCATTTTAAGATAATGTGTTGGGTATGGGGAGATGCTTACCTACTACATGTGTTCTTTACAAGTATATTAAAATATATCACCACTACTTCCAAAATGCTCCATATCTACCTCTATTACAAATACAAGTGATTTCTTCCATATATTCCAACAATTTTGTGACTGATGCGAACTGCATTAAATTCACAATGTAATCAGTTTCAAAAGTAAAACCACTTCCTTTAGTACAATCTACACCGCTCAGTTTAGAATAAAATTCACCTTGATCTCTACTTTGTGTAACTGATCATACAGTTAACAGAAAACAATAAGAAATCCAGTATCACAACTTTTTTGGGACTTCACAACAACTGCAAAGCTGTCTACCACTAAAAGACAATGAAGGGATCCTAATCCCAAATGTCAAAGAATACAGATATCTTGGCATAACTATATACCCCCAAACACTAACTGTGTTGCGAATAAAACACTTAGCCAGATAAAGCTGTCCTGCAAATTTTCACATCTACCTAACCCTTTTTTCAACTTGCTCTAGCCAAAAAAATGTACTAATCCCAAAAACTGAATATGGCCTTCTACTATTGATGAAGACCACCTGTAACACTCACAAATTGCAGACTGTTGAAGATAAAATTTGCAGATCTGTACTTCTGGCAGATCTATGCACTCATCACTGCAATCTAAAAGACTCTGATACCTGTCTTTCTTTGTAATAAAAATTGCAGATCAGAGAAGAAATGTATTCTTCTTGGGATGCAATGAAGAATGAACAATTCACCTTACTTGTCATGGCCTCAATTTAAAATTGCTATAAAGGAAAGAGCTTTTCTAGGCTCCTATACTTAGAAATGGGTTTGGGGCAACTTACTGAATAGGAATATATTGAATGTCATAATACTGAATGCAAAATCTTGAAATGTCAAAATGTGAAACTCAAAATATCTACTACTAGTATACATGTACCACATACATTCACTATGCCAGTGCATAGCCAGTCAACAAAGATTATTAGTCTGAGGTAACAAACTGGAGTCCGACCACCACAATAAATGGAAAATGGAAAGATGTATTTATTCGGACAAGCGCTTTCACGTGTAACAAACATGCTTCTTCAGATCCTTAACACAAACTGTCAAACATGCAGTGCTTATATACACATATTAAATGAGTACTCTTTAATTGAACATAATCAATCAGTCAACTCATAAACCAATGACTTGAATAAAACCAATCTGCAGCTATTAAAAACCATGACAACAAAAAGCAGGCTTAGACTCCACGTATCGTGGCGCTATAAAATCTGCTTCAACGCATCTATACTAAAATTGGCTTAAAAGGTTTTATGCTAAAGAAGTTTATACATAAAAAGTAGCTACATAAAAAGTATCTACATGAAAAGTCGCTGCATAAAAAATTTTAACTAAACATGTTCTTAAACCATCAAAAAAGAGGTATTAACCATCTGAAAAGAAACTCTCAAAAAGCCCTAAACTGTAACTCTGCTTAGGAGCGTATAGTCCAAAACTAAATTAAATCAGCTGAAATTCAAACGCTCGTGTAGAGTGTGTCAACACATCCTGACCATAGCTTCTTTACACTAACAAGAATCAAAAATAAGTATATAACAAACATGAACGTATAAACAATCATGAATACATAAAAAATCATAAAAAATCATAAGAAATCAATCCTAGTCCAACACCGTGCCTAAACCCTCTCTTCCAGTGAACAATGTCTTTATTTAAACCCAATAGAGATACATCTTTAAATCATCGGAACGTTGTGTCTCATCCTTATAAGAGGCACTCGCAAATGTCTCGTATGCAAAAACATTAAGTAAAACTTAAAATAGAACCTGCTGTCATGTGATATAAAGAATTAAAAAACAAATATCTGTGTGTGGACCATGTAAAAAATATATATGTAAGCTTATTTAAGCTCTCCATAAAATAATGATCTACCATTTACTAATAAATCATAATGCTTGAGCACATGATCAATATTAAGGCGCATCGGAGCTGAAAACAATTCATCTAGCCTACTAACTAGGACTTATAAAATCACGTAGCTCAAGCAAATTCTCGGCATGAAAATAAGGCAAATGTTGATAATAAGTCCGACTATGGGAAAAAATGTGTATAGAAATGAAATGTGAAAAACACTGATTACAACATAATTAATAATAAGAAGAGCTAACAACTGCTTTTTGATATTCACTGATGTGAAATTTCTGAACCTCCGAATGTATAAGATCACGCTGACATATATATAAGTAAATATATAGCGTTACCTCCATTTAAACGCTAAATATATAATAAGGGGCCAAACACTTGTTTAAATATAAAAATATATAAAATTATGCTTCATAAGTTTGCGCCTAAGTATTTATGAAACATATATGAAATGTATAAAAGAATTTCTTAGAAACTGTTCAAAACAACTGTCGGCATAACTAAAAGGATTAAAGCTCCACTTATAAGTACTAAATGAACTGTAAAAAACTATTCATAAACATTTCAGTCCACCATAGGAAACATATTAAATCAACAACATCAATTAATCTTTCAGCAATAAAACCTAATAATAAAACATTTTACCAGAATAAATATGCGAAGATATAAATATAAATCTAAAATCACATAAATGTTTTAAAACACATATAACAAAAAGGAAATAAAAATAATTCCTGAATAAATGTCAAGTCATACACATATCCGTGTGTTCAACTATCTAGTCTGTTGTGAACATTCGACATAAATCTATATTGTTTGTTTATGACCTAAATGAATGATAAACAAATCATTCAAGCTATGCTGAAAATTATGTAAATGTAAATACATTCCCAAAGCAGTGTGAAATATGAAACACAATAAAAACAATAAAATAGCTATGTAGAATAAGTATGGTGAGAACCCTAACTTACTGACCCTAGGCTATATAGGCTACAGCATGTTACTTATTGTTATACCTATGCCTCCATTAAAGAAGAACATATTGCTCTTCTGGCTACGGGACACACATCACTTGGCCCTGCGTGCTTTTAAAGGAGCCCTTACACTCACATACTGGTTCAACCCTGGCTCATATTGGGCCTTAAGTCTAAAAATCCAAGAGAGTTCAACCTGCTCTAAATCATTAAAAATGTCTCCCTCTCTCACATTGGGTGTAACTATCTGTAGTACCCTAAACACAAAAGAGTGCCCCGAATTAACCATAGTGTGTTTCGCTAGGGCATTTTTAGTATCACATTTTTTGATATCATTAACATGTTCCTGTACCCTTTCTTTCAGGGTCCTGGCTGTCATTCCAACATAGAATGCACTACATGTTTTGCAAGTAGCCAGATATATTAAATTCCTATCATCACATGTAGCTATAAAGTGTGGTTCAAACCTATAAGTTAATGTAGGATGTACAAATAATTGATCATGAGTAATTAAACTACATATACTGCATTTCTTGCAAGGAAACGTGCCTAGACTGTTACCCTTTTGAGTATTGGATCTTATAGACTTGCTTGGTTCAATACATAGTAGCCTGCTAAGGTTTTTACTATTGCGAAAAGTGAAAGAGGGTGCGGAACCTACTAACTCCGTTATTCGTTGGTCGGTTAACAGAATATGCCAATTCTTGGAAATAATGTCTTTGATATGTTTGATATCACTAGTGTATCTCAAGTTAACTCTTACCCTAAAGTTGTCAAAAGTCTTCCTAGCATAATTCAAGTGTTTATTAGTTCTAACTTCTCTACTTGATATCTTCCTATCATACAAAACATTATCTTTAATAGCCTGTATTTTCTCAGCATCATAACCCCTCTCAATGAAGCATTCTTGTAAAAAATTGCTCTGTTTGCGAAGTTCATCATCCGTTTTACACAGCCTTCTAATCCTGATGAACTGACTTTTGACTATACTGTCAAATACAAATCTAGGGTGCATACTATTGAATTGGAGTAAAGTATTTCTCCAACACTCCTTCCTAAAGATAGTGGTTTTGATGTTACTCTGTAATCCTCTGTAAATAGTTATATCTAAAAAGTCTATACTGGTTGAAGAAAAATTCACTGTAAACTTTAAGAAGTCTGTGGTAGATTCCAAGTACTGCAGAAAGGACAGCAGTTCATCTATGTTCCCGTGCCAAAATAACAGAACATCATCCACAAACCTTTTATACAGACTGATCTTCTTAAAATTGTCATGGGTGAAAAGAAAGGCTTGTTCCCAGTATAACATTACTAAGTTTGCATACGTATTGGCGCAGGGGGTGCCCATGGCTACCCCCCACTGCTGTAAGTATAACTGATCTCCGAATTTAAATACATTATGAGTTAGTATAAGCTCCATAATTGAACATAATAAAATTTCTTCATTTGTATTGAACTTCTGACTTTTGTTGATAATACTCCTCAGAGCTTCTAAGCCAAACACATTCGGTATGGAAGTGAAAAGATTTTTCACATCCAAAGTCACAAAAATCAATTCTCCTGTTAAATCTTTGGAGTAATTATTCAAATTTTCTAGAAGTTCATAAGTGTCCTTGAGAATCGAACATGTATCAGAGACCAAAGGTCTGAGTTTTTTCTCTACGTATGCAGATAATGTCTCAGTCACCCAGCCCTGACCTACAACTATAGGTCTCATAGGTGGTGGAACAAGGCCCTTATGTATTTTAGGCAGCCCTTTAATGTACGGTATTCTGGGTTTCTCAACAAAAAAATATTGATACAACTCATAATCAATTTGTCTGCTCATCACATAGTCATATAATTCTTGATGTACATTATAAATAATCTTTTCAAACTCTGTGTAACTTATAGGTTTGTAGGTGGCTGCTTCATTCAATAATTCTAACATAGATTTGACATAAACATCAGTGTCCAATAGAACTATGGCCCCTCCTTTGTCAGCAGATTTAACTACTAAATCACTTGCTCGTTTCAGAGAATAAATACTGTCCCATTCTTTGGTATAAGTGTTAAAAAAACAAAGCACTGTGTTTATAGTCATAATAGTATTTGTAGAAATCCCCTTCACAACTCTTCAGAAAGCATTCTGCAACTGGCGGTGGTGCAGGCGTGAACACACTCTTTTTCTTAAAACAGGTGTTCAGAGTATTGTTTACTGAACTAACCACGCTACTTTTCTGGTTGAAAAATAGCTTGAGAGATATGTTATGAATAAAGAGCCTCAAGTCTGTGAGGACTTCAGATAGGTTACTAACCTGGGCTGGAATATAGTTGAGTCCATGATTCAATAAGTCCTGATCTGTTGATGTCAACGTAAATTTGGAGAGATTGACTATTAAACTGCTCCATCTCTCAACCTTCCTCTCTGATTCTGTTGTTCCCCCGAATACTTCCTCTTCATTCTCCCAATGCTGTTGGACCTGCCTCTTATAACATGCTGATGCTGTACAGGGAGTGGTAAAAAACGCTCTATATTGCTCTGGGCTATCTTCGGTTTAGCTCCTAGATTCTGTATATTAGAGCGTTGAAGAGCCAGCTGATTAGGTGGTGGCGTTTTATCAGGTTCTGCTGTAAGTGAAGAAGAAACTCCTGTAAGTGATGCCGGAACACCCGGTGTAGTTGCTGTCACAATTAAAGGGGAAATACCAGGTTGGCTGTTGTGTGTATCCCGTACATCAGGGTTAACAGAGGGTACTGATTCATTATCCCTATTGTTCCTGTTCCTGGGCCAGACAAAAACTTGACTATTTGTGAAATCAAAATAGTCACGCTGCAATTTTCGCATCTTAATTTGTTGTAACCTCTCCCCATAGGAAGAGGTTTGATTAAGTATTAGTTTAATGCGTTGCTCAAACATGGCCCCTTTAAATTTTTCAATAATGTCTTTGTATAGAGTTTCAGCTTTACTCTTTAGTTCGTCCTCCATGGGAGTGAAATAGTCTATCAGTAACCTCATGTAATTGTAACTCAATTCAAGGTTCATCTGCTGCCACCTTTTCAACAAGTCCGGATGGCTATTGCCATAGGTAGGCATGCAGAGAACCCTCATACCTCTAGGCACCACTTTAAAATGTAGGCACGCCTCTAAGTGCCTTCTCTGCCATGTGAATTTTTGCAGTTTGTAGAGCATATTTTCTAACTCTTTTGAAGTCACATTAAAATCATATATATTCTCATACTATAAAAATGTTTGAAGAAAAGGTCATCTGAGCTCCATCTGGCATACAGGGAAATTGTTGTCAACCATTTGCTAACTAGAGCAAGCTGAATGTTTTTCTGGTTGCACAATGTGTATTACCTTTCTGAGAGCAGACTTGTGTTTTGTGAGGATAGAGGACTGGTGTCAAGAGTTACATAAGTAATTTACTTTCATTTTAAGATAATGTGTTGGGTATGGGGAGATGCTTACCTACTACATGTGTTCTTTACAAGTATATTAAAAATATATCACCACTACTTCCAAAATGCTCCATATCTACCTCTATTACAAATACAAGTGATTTCTTCCATATATTCCAACAATTTTGTGACTGATGCGAACTGCATTAAATTCACAATGTAATCAGTTTCAAAAGTAAAACCACTTCTTTTAGTACAATCTACACCGCTCAGTTTAGAATAAAATTCACCTTGATCTCTACTTTGTGTAACTGATCATACAGTTAACAGAAAACAATAAGAAATCCAGTATCACAACTTTTTTGGGACTTCACAACAACTGCAAAGCTGTCTACCACTAAAAGTCAATGAAGGGATCCTAATCCCAAATGTCAAAGAATACAGATATCTTGGCATAACTATATACCCCCAAACACTAACTGTGTTGCGAATAAAACACTTAGCCAGATAAAGCTGTCCTGCAAATTTTCACATCTACCTAACCCTTTTTTCAACTTGCTCTAGCCAAAAAAATGTACTAATCCCAAAAACTGAATATGGCCTTCTACTATTGATGAAGACCACCTGTAACACTCACAAATTGCAGACTGTTGAAGATAAAATTTGCAGATCTGTACTTCTGGCAGATCTATGCACTCATCACTGCAATCTAAAAGACTCTGATACCTGTCTTTCTTTGTAATAAAAATTGCAGATCAGAGAAGAAATGTATTCTTCTTGGGATGCAATGAAGAATGAACAATTCACCTTACTTGTCATGGCCTCAATTTAAAATTGCTATAAAGGAAAGAGCTTTTCTAGGCTCCTATACTTAGAAATGGGTTTGGGGCAACTTACTGAATAGGGATATATTGAATGTCATAATACTGAATGCAAAATCCTGAAATGTCAAAATGTGGAACTCAAAATATCTACTACTAGCATACATGTACATCATACGTTCACTATGCCAGTGCATAGCCAGTCAACAAAGATTATTAGTCTCCTGTTAGTGCAACTAACATGGGTCCTGCAGGGGGAGCAAATCTAGATATTTTGATGTCAACGTTTTAAAATTGCAGCATTTTGACATTTCAATGTTCAATATTCAGTATTATAAATTTCACTGTTTCTCTTTTCAGTAAGTTGACATGGACCTATTTGGAAACACCTACCAGTCAAGGTTATTCAACAGGAAATTTTTACCACATTTAAAATGAAACTAAAACACAGCCTAATAAACAATTCCCCCTGCACCTCTCACACACACACACACACACACACACACACACACACACACACACACACACACACACACACACCCGTGCGGGCACGCACAAACACACACACAGACACATATTTATACATTGACATAACAGACATTTAAAGTGCTTGCTATGCTATTAAAGCCAAAATGAATACTATCATAAACAATATTCATTTTAATTCAGTGTCTATTGAGTTATGAAATGAATATACAACATTGGAAATAAATGGTTCAAGATTCATATGTATAGATATTTATGTTCAAACAATAATCTATTAAAACAAAACAGAAATATACAGTCATAAATTTTATTATATACAATGAGTAT
This sequence comes from Protopterus annectens, assembly GCF_019279795.1. Classification (NCBI taxonomy): domain Eukaryota; kingdom Metazoa; phylum Chordata; order Ceratodontiformes; family Protopteridae; genus Protopterus; species Protopterus annectens. Next base: position 993,853,301 of record NC_056728.1, read on the forward strand.
GCAAACTGCATAGTTCAGTCTTCATAAACTTACAGTTATATATCCAAACTGCTAACTGATATAATAAAATAAGTTTTATACTGTCATAATTTTAATATACAGTGGCACCTACTAACATACAGAAACTGTCTCCTTAACAAAAGATATGTATTTAACAAAAATTATACCTAATCTTGTAATATGTATAACATATAAAGCAGACCAAATATTCATTGAAACCAGGTGACAAAATATTTTTATAAGTTAGCTGTTGTATAGTGATAATGTACTGGCAAAGTGGACATATACCACAAGACATACAATGTCTTAATTCAGCCCCTGATATGGTAATTTGTTTTCAAACCAAAAACAGAACTCCTTTTGTTTTTATCAAGATATTGCAGAAGCATATAGATGCAAGCATATTAATACTGAACTATGCATTTTCTACATCGCACATTCATTTTGTAGAGGTTACGTGGGAGTACCTAGGGGTCTTGCTGCACCTGTAAAATGTTCTCTGAAAGTTGTTTCAGTAAGTTTTCTTTGGAGTATTGTCACTCAGGAAATTAGAACATCAACACGATTGTGAACACAATAACATATCAAAGGACAAAGGCTGTTTTGAATGAGAAAGAAATGCAGGCTGAGTGGGAGAAAAGGTTAAATTAAAACAACCATGCAGTACATGTAATGATGATAAGACCACCGAGTGAAAGATACTAACATCAAAGTGTCTGTTTTTATATTTCTTCATGTGTAGGGTGGAAGTCCTGGATTTATATTATAGCAAATAAGTGCTACCACAGATTAAAGGACAAGATCCCAGGGTGCATATAGTAACCTTTTGCAGGTTTCTTTCAGTAAAAAATAAATTGAGAAAGATCTCAGACTATATTGTAGCACCCATACAGCATTTTGGATTCCCTAATAAAATCATAAGAGCTAAAAAGGCAACCTAAATAAATAATTTTTCAAACTAAGCCTTGAGTAGAGTAAAAGCAGTACAATCCATGCAAGAAAGGCTCAGTTAACTAACAAAATGGCAGCAATGTAATGACAATTTTAATGTGACAAAGATGTGTGTGTGTGTGTGTGTGTGTGTGTGTGTGTGTGTGTGTGTGTGTGTGTGTGTGTGTGTGTGTGTGTGTTTCTGTCTGTATGTCTGTGTGTCTCTGTTTATATATGCATGAAGCAATCTGACATACATTACTCTGGCCAGATTTCTTCCACTTGATCACAGTCAAACATTGCATATTTTGATTTTGTTACCCAAAAGGTTCCTGAATTAAGATTTCTAGACATTCCTGCAGCCCTGGATAAAACGTGCACAATAAATTAAAATGTATGCAGTATGTCAAAAAGTAAGGCTATGACTGAGCAAGCTGGCTTGAATGATACACTAGACAGGAGATATTTTATCAATGCACATTGTTGTAACAAGATAGAAATGAAGAAAGGAATTGATTTCCATCTCCATTTCTGTTGAAATACATCACAATCAGGTTGATTTCTTGCTGTCCAAAAATGAAAAGACTAAATGGGGGGCTCCTGCAAAAAGAAAAAGTATGCCACTGGGTGAGAACATTAGAAATAAAGGTTTTCACTTGTTTTGCAGTAATTAAGATTGAGCTACATAAAACAGATCAGCTAAAATGGGCAAATCAAGGAGGCAATTGAATGGATCTTAATTGAAAATAGGTGTAAATATGTTTGTATGTACATGCACAGAAAAATGAGATAAAAATATTTCTTCAGGCAGAATGTGTATGTGACTGACACATAGATGAATAATAATTATAATAATAATAATAATAATAATAATAATAATACCCATTTCTTAATCAGATAGGCTCACTGGGCATACATTGGCACACACTCTCCCTTTTTAGGTGCAACCAGGGAGTGATGTCTGGCTATTTACTTGTGCAAAGTCACAAAGTAGGCAAATGTGAGCTGAGGGAATCAAACCCTGTATCACAAGAACTGCAACTCACACCCTCTGTACCAACACTATAGTCTAAAAATAGGCAAAATGGGGATCTTCTGCTTGAATAGCTGACAACTTGCTTACTCTTACCTGACAACCTGATTAGTCGGTGTTGCTCTGGGCATCTTACCTGCACTGATGGGTGTATAGCCCCACACCTGTCATTATTACATTCATCCCACAAGTATAATGGTCTTCTCTTGATGCTGCTGAAACAGACACGAAGGAAGCATGTGTGTGTGTGTGTGTGTGTGTGTGTGTGTGTGTGTGTGTGTGTGTGTGTGTGGGTGCGTATGCGCATGTGTGCATGTGTGCATGTGTGCATGCGTGCGTGTGTGTTTTTATGATCTACTGCCTGACTTCTTTCATTTAAATTTATAATCAGACCTATGTTGGATGGTGCTGCGGTAGGGTTGTCGCCTCACAGTAAGATGTTGCCCTGTTCGATTCTCAGCGAAAGCGTCTTCTGTGTGGAGACATATGTGAATGGGCGTACCTTCATTGAAGGTTGTGCGTCAGGGCTGGCAACTCGGCACGTAAAAATCTGCTGCCAATCATTAGTGGACCGGAGTTCTGCTGTGGCGACCCCTAACCAGGAAAAGCCGAAAGACACAAAACCTATGTTGGATCTAATACAGGTATCCTCATCATACTACCCAGTCTGAAAGTGCACAGAAGCACTTTTTCAATTTTGCATATATCAAAATCCTCACAAACCTAGAACACTGATACCAAAAAAATATACATTTCTTCTGATGCCACATACCTAGTCTAATGCATTTCTGAGTTTTTTTCCTTAGCTTTATCCTTGCAGTGCTTTCATTTCAGCTATATGCATTGATTACTCATATAATCATCAAATGAAAACAAAAACATTGGCATGAACTAAACAAAGCTTATTGCTGTACACATGCCTTACATATATGATAAATGGATAATTTTGTAAATGAAATGTAATTTATACAAAAACATTATGCAAAACTTTTCTTCACTGGAAATTATCCCAATGTGCTTATTAACCTGTGCTATAAGCCATCTTTTCAATATTAAAAAAAATAATAACATATTCTGTTTTAATTCAAATTTCTTTCCAAATTATTTCAGCATTGTGCTTCAACTCACTACAGGAAGGAGAAAGATCTGTATTGCAGGTGATGTACTCCAGTCTAGGCAGATGGGCAGTCTATGCGTGATGTAACAGAATGGAATATATTCATATTACTTGTAATTCTTTTAATCTTGGCCACATATAAACAGCTGTCTGTTTAGCAGACAGGATAAATATTATAACCTGCTATCCAACTTCATCCTTGAGTCCTGAGTTTGAAACTGTCACTCTCCATTTCCTTGCTAAGTAACTCAGAGCAAGTCAGTTTAATGAATTGCACTACTGGACTGTCCAGGAAAAGAGACACTTGTGCATAAAGGGCCTACTAGATAAAAGAATAAAATAAATGACATGTTATTTTTCTTTCCTTTCCTTCTTTACTGTGCAGTCTGTTGGATCTCCCTCCTTAGCCAAGGTGCAACCCTTTTGTTTTTAGTAAACTCAATGCCCATTTTCTCCAGCACATTGTGAACAGTCATTGTGACCTTATTTTATCATGTGTTAGCAAATCTTGATTTTGATTTAGAGATGAAGGCTAAAACATAAATGTTAATATGATTATATGAAAATATAGTGTTGAATGGAAAATGATCGTGGTGGGAAGGAAAACATGTCATTTCTAAAGCCACTTTCCATTACTGACATTAACTTCTTTGACTAATTAGAGTAAGCCATCTCTTTTATTAAAATATCAAAGTTACAACTGCTCTTGGCTCATATCCAAGTTAAGTTCACCTCTACATTTTTGTTGAGCTGTTTTTCTTTTTCACAGCCTGTCATAATTTGTGCATTAATTACCTTAATCGTCTTCCTGCAGAAATAAGTGTTTGCCAAAGAATCCACTGTGTAAAGGAAGTGATAATTGTAGCTTCCTTTTTCATGTGAACCCATGTCTTTCTCCTGTCAAAGTTCAAATCTACAAGTGTCGCCTTTATGCTCACCCCATTATAAATCACTACTATCTGTCACCATTTAATATGAGTTCACAAAATCATTAGGACTCACCTGTAAATGATTTATGTTCCATTCTAAAATGTTTACCCAGATGCAGTTCTTAAAAATCACTGTTTCACATTTTCTGCTTAATCACCATATCCAGAACATGGTAAACATTTTATTTATTGTATTTGTTAATGGGATGGTCTGACTGGGTAGACAAGCTCCCCCTTTTCAGCAGAGACCAGGGGAAAAAACTCTGCATAAAACATTACAACTTAAAGAAGGTAGTACAATTCAGAGTTAAACACACACACACACACACACACACACACACACACACACACACACACACACACACACACACACACACACACACACACACACACATATTATAAGGCAGCATAAAGAAAGTTACAATTTGAAATTTATTTGCAACTTTTACATCCTGACCACTTCCACTTCCACTTCCTTAGCTCCTCTCACATTCCTACACCTTATACTCAGTTTGTCTCTTCTTTGCTGTATAAGTAATATAAGCCTATAACTTTTCCTGCATTACACTTACCACATATGCCTATAACTTTTCCTACATTTCACCCATCACCCTATTCTAAAGCTTAATCACTATTTCATTCTCTAAAAGTAGCCAGTAATGCTCGAACATAGTAGCTTGTAATAATCGTACATGCTGACATTATCCTTATTATTTCTTCCTCTGTTTTACTACAACTGCCTGTAGACGGTTCTGTCATCCTGTTCTAAAGCTTAACTACTATTTTATTCCATAAAGTAGCTTGTTGCAATTACACATGGTAACATGTAACAACCAATCATACTGATACAATCCTTGCTGTTTCTTCCACAAAATAGCATCCACAGAAGGCACTCTAGTCACTCCAGTCAAGGAAATATTTATTTATTTATTTGACTGGAGTGCCTTTTGTGGATGTTATTTTGTGGATTTTTGTTTTATGCATCCTTTGGGTTTGGTGTTTTTGTTTGCTGTTTCTTCATCTATTTTCAACAACTATTAATACCCTTGCACTGAACATTTTTGCTAATTTTCACCAAATTGTCCAGTATTCATTTTTGTGTATTACTTAGTTGATTTAACTTGCTTGTTATTGATTGGTTGTGTTTAACCTCAACTAATTGTTCATATTTGTTATATTTACTTGTATTCTGTGGAGCTCTTCTCCCCAGGCCTCCACTGAAAATGGGCTCAATGGCCCAGTGGACTATCCCAGTAGAAACATGCCAGTAAATAAATAAATAGATAGCAGAAAAAATGCAGTTCACCATGGAAATAATATATACAATATTACAGCTGAAGAACAAGACAGATATTTACAGTATATACATATTTGTAATTTGTACAATTCTTTATGCTGGGGGAAGATTTGGTAATAAGAGTTGGAAATAGTATGAGACAGCATGAACATATAGTGAGCAGTGTTATAAGAGTTAGCTATATGGGGTTATATCCTGACATGGATGTAATAGCAGGCCAGCTTCCAAAGGTTAAGGGCACCCTGCACATGCCCAAACTGTAAGACAGCTAGAGCTGACCTGACTAAATGACAAGTTTGGGCACCATGTCCTTCAGAGCTTTCCTGTCAACAGAAAGAGCATGGCTCATCCTTGGAAAGGACAATGCTCGGAACAAGAAAAAATAAATGTTTACATCTTGACATAAAAAAACACACTAAAAAGCAAGGGGGGTGGAGGGAGGGTGTGACAACTGCAGCAGTGATCATTTGAACATCTACTGCTATACTAAGTTTACTTACATAACTATACTATGTTTATCGTATTGATCACTGATGGAGTAGCCTTAACTATATGGGCAGATTACTTTAGCTAACTATATTTTAGAGATGGAGGGAAAAGAGTTCAGTAACCCCTGGGGAATGCTCCTAAAAAAACCTGACCAGGATCTAGAGAAGGAATCAAGCTTATAGTGCTTTGTAAAAGTATGTACAGAGGACCAAATACCAGCTTCTAGAACACTTCTAGAATCCAACCATTTCCAAGGCTCTGGTAGAGTGGGTCTTAGCCCTGCCTGGAAATTTTGTTATGGTGAGTATAACAAAAAGTAATCATCTTGGACAACCATTTGGAAATAATCTGTTTTGACACAGGCTGCCCCTTTTTCTTACCCTCACAAAAAATGAACAATTGATGTGAAGATCTGAAAGATTTTGTTCTGAGAATACCCCAGGCTTCTTTATTTTCCTTCCATAACAATTTAGCTCCACATAACTCACTTCCACGAGCCTTAAATCCATTTTCTTTCATGACCTCCAGATTATGGTTTCAGTGTTGTACTGCATGTCTGGAGGGGGTAGGACTATGTGTATTAATTTAAGACTAAGTACATTTCTTAGTTCAGGAGTAGTGATATTAATGGGTCTGTCTCTAGATGATTTACTTGACCTGGACATGTTAAGACTCAGGTCATCAGAAGATAAAGGTTTCCTGTGCAAAGTTATAGTAATAGGGAATACCTCTGAATTGCTAGCAGAGGTCAGGAAAGAATTGGAATTTAGAGTTTAAATTATGTATTATTATTATTATTATTATTATTATTATTATTATTATGGAAAGTAGTGTTGTAGTTTCTAACTGCATGCACACTATTATTTTTTATCCTGACATTTTAATACAATTTGAAGTCTTGTTATTACAGTAGACTTCTATTTTTCTGAACAGAATTTACTTGAAATTATCTGATTAGTGCCTCCTCTGCTGATGTCAAGTTATACAGAAGGATACCTAGGAAATTATAAAGTATGGAAACTTCCTGAGTTTTCAGTTGATGTGACTTTTCTGCAGTATATATTGTTTATATTGTGTCTGGAATTAATAGAATAAAGAAATGGAATGTGTCAGATTGTAGAAAATATTTAGGATTGGTGGGGAACTTCAGTTTAGTAGTTTAAATGTCATTGTGGCATTGACCCAAGTGCTTACATTTCTTTATAGTACAATGAAAAAAAATGGTGTTTACTGTGCAGTGGGATGCTGCAGAAACACACAAACATGCACAGCTTTCTACGTTTAGCTCTTCCCAGCTGGACAGGAAGTGGGACCAGCAGAAGTTCATGTCACCAGATATATTTTCTGCCCATTCCTCTGATGAAAATTTTGAAAATCTATTGCAGGTTAGACTAACCTTCTCCAGTCCCTGTGGTGCCTGATATCAGGCACAGTTCCATTAAAGTGACAACTGGCTATGAAATAACAGATGCAGTACCACCATCAGAATTATTTATACCATCAGTGAACAACAATCCCAGCTGTAAGAGGTGATGGTCAGCCATGAATTTAATAACTGTCATTGCGAGTGGTGATATATGTTTTATAAATAAACAGTTGCTTCAGTAATGATTTGTACAGTTCTTATCATACCTCAGAGTACTGTATTTTTTAGTTACTAGTGTTCTTATATGTTTATAATTACATAAGCAAAAGTTAAAAGAAGTATTTTTATCTGTTTTGCCATCTTGATGTGAAAAAGTAAATCATGATCACCACTCCAAGTAATGATTTTGGTGTGAGTGCAGAAATAGTGGGCTCAATAAAATCTGGGTTAAGAATATAATATTCAGATATACACTTTTCTGACTGCAACACAAATGTGTCCATATCAACCACTGCACACACACTATCTCTCTCTCTTTTTATATATATATATATATATATATATATATATATATATATATATATATATATATGTGTGTGTGTGTATACACATACATACACACACACACACACACACACACACACACACACACACACACACACATATATATATATAAAATACACATATACATACATAGCTAACAACATATGCATATACATATGTGCACAGATATACACTGTTTTATTTTGACATTGTGTGCACGTGTGTGTGTTTGTGTGTGTCTAGTTGTTTGAAGGTCCACCTTTGTAACTGTAGCAGTTTGTAGCAAGAGTTTTTCAAAAGTGGCAACATTTAGTCACACATGATGCATAGAAAATTTTTGATGACAGTACAGAAAATTTTTGATGATAGTACCCAATAATCAAAATAGCAGCAGTACAAAAATTGACAGAAAGACAACCATTTACTTTTGGAATCTCTACACTAGAACTTTACTACAGCACATGCTGTTATTTTGTCTGAATATTGATAGTATAATGGGACATGATTTTTATAAATAAGGATTAGTGTTACTGTTACTGGCTAGCCAGAGTTATGGTTTGGAAGAGTACCCACTGAGATGGTGAATGTTTGGTCCTATTGCCGCACCACTATACCATATAGGTTAAACAGCAGTTTATGTATACTCTTATTTTCTTTATAGTAATCCTAAAATCAAACATGGACACACACACACACACACACACACACACACACACACACACACACACACACACACACACACACACACACACATGTATGCATGCACGCACACGCACGCACGCGCGCACACACACACACATACACACACACACACACACACACACGCACACACGCACACACGCACGCACACACGCACGCACTCACACATACACACATACGCACACACACGCACACGCACTCACGCACACACACACACACACACACACACACACATATACACACATGCACGCACACACACACACGTGCACACACACGCACGCACACACACACACACACGCGCACACACACACAGTTCAAGATATTTTACTGGAACAGTGTGCACAGTGTACACCTCCTGTATAACCTTTACAAAACAACTCAAGTTTTGTCAGAGAAGACCTTTTTCAAAGCAGAATTGTTTTGGGTGGAATTCCATGACTTTCCAGATGCAACTCATACAGATGATGGCTTGGTACTTTGCAGCATCCATTAGGTGTCCCCCCATGAGCACATCACTGTTGGTTGAACTGCCGTTCTGCATGTCTGCAGTAATGCATACAGAGAATTGCACACTTATTTATGTATTTATGTATATATGTATGTATATTTACATAGGAAGATGACTGAAGTAGAAGCACAAGAATTCAAGGAAAACTAAAATGTTCTGTTTTTTTACCAACCCAAGCAGCCTTGACAAAAGTAACTTCACATCCACCTCCCTAAACAACATATTGACATAATATCACCTTATACTAAATTACTGATGTGACCACAGAGGACAGCATAATATTCATCCTTCATATTCTAAATGTAATTAAAAATACATGAAAAGTTAAGTAATTCTTTACAGAACAAAAACTTTCCTCACAACTAGTACCAAAGTAATCCTAGATAGCACTTACATACTATCAACACTTCAATATGTAGCACCCATCCTTACAAATCTGTTTAAAAACTAAACTTGAGCAATGTTATAACAAGACTGCATGCTTTGCTGCAAACAAACCCAAAGAAAGCCAGCACTTTACCTCATTATAAGAAAATATTGGTTAGAACTACCTTACCTTGTTACATACACCCAATTAATCACACCACAAAAAATAATAATCATTCAGCCTACACAGCTCTTAATAAAATTCTCCAGATTTACAGCCCGTAACATCCATTAAGATCACACACAAACCAAAAATTCTGCAGGCCTCTCCCTTTATTCTAACAAAGAAGTAAAAACCTGGAGCTATCTCCTTGTAATAATCAGGCCACCAGCCAACCTCCACATGTTCAAAACTTTTTAAAAACATTCTTAACTAAATCCTGTCTCTAATGTTACACACCAGCTAGTCCTATCCTATAATATATTTCTCTTTCACCCTAGTTTCATCTTCCAGCTGCAGGTTTTATCTCTCACCCCACTTTCATCCGTAACTTCCTCCGCCTAGAATAATTTTTAATTTTTCTGACCTACTGTCCTTCTCCCCTACTTTACTAACATCTCCTTTTCCACTACTGAAGATTTTACTCACTTTCTATGCTACAAAAGTATAGATGCTTTAAAATTTATAAATGTCTCCTTGTCTAGTAACTTTATGCACATACTTTCTCTTCTCTTGTATACACATATTCCATACTTTACTAACTAATTTTCACTCACTCTCTCATCTGACATTTTGTTAACTTTATCGATAATCCTTTTTCCAATGAGCTACTATCTCTCTATCTCTTTAGAATTCATAGCTTTTTCCTACTTATCTCATCTTTGCTTCCAACTCTATCTAGACAATCATATTTTAGGTTACTGTTTATTGTATTGTATTATACTGGTATAAATGACAACCTTAAATTATTATAAATCTGTTATTTTATGTTGCACTTGTATAAATGACAATCCACATCAATGTTTATTTGTTACATTCTGCTGTTTTTTTTTTTACTTTCTTGTAATACTTTGGAGCTCTTCTCCCCAGGTATCCACTGAAAATGGCCAGTTAGAGTTTCCCAGTAAACAAATTTCAATTAATAATAAATAAAGTAAATACATAAATGCTCAGGGGTCTAGTACCTCAGGAAGAATGGCAGCGCCTGAGTACAGCATGTGTCAAGACTGTAGAAAAGATACACACTCTGACTGACAAATGAATATGCAATGTGGGAGACAGTAAAATGGGACATGAGGAGTTTATATTCATATCAGGATGCAGAGTAGCCCGCCCCGTTTTTATAGTGACACAGACAGGGCAGAAGGAGATACAGATGATGAAAGTGTCCAAATGGGCATTCCTACACTTGCAGAAAATATATGATAAGGTTGAAAGGGAGCTGATTTACTCAATCCTGCAATGGCTCAGTGTCAAGAAATATTGGTAGAATTAGTGCAGGCTGTGTCCAAGGACCAAATGAGACAAGTTTGAGCAATGTTCTGACTCACAGAGGAGTTTTACCTCTGATTTGGTGTACACAAAATGATGGGGAAATGAAATGCAAAATTAAGGCATATGGGATGATACTGAGTTGTCTTGATTACATATGGAAATCAGAAGAATCTGAAAATGAGATACAAGTGGAAATAGTGGAACATGTTAACAACCTAATGTATCTAGGATGGTGGTTGAGAAGAACGGAATTCTGAGTGAATGAGATCTAAACTAGAAAAAAAAGAGCTACAGTAACACATATGTTGTCCTAAATTTGCACTTAAATTCTACAATAGAATAGTATGAAAGCAGCCCATTCAGAATTTCCCATGTGCCACATGGTCTGGTATGGAGGTTGCCATACCCTGCATCATCCTGTGCCTCCCTCATTGGATTCACCACTTTATATGGATCATCAGTATAAGGATTAAGACATGAGGAGTTCAAAAAACATGTTAATTTACACTGACAGTTCACTGCCACAAGTCAGCTTGTTATCACTGGAAACCTCATGCTGCTAGGACCATTTTAACTGCATGAAATGAAACTTCCTCTCACAAAGTTTGTAAGCAGATATTTATATGGGCACATCCAGTGCTGTAGAGAGGTCCATGAATAGGACTCCAATGTTATACCTTTCATTCATACTAGGTAAAGCATGAGTTCTAAATTTGATAAGGGTCATACCGATCCCATGGCCTCTTCAACAGCCATGCTGATATAAGAGATATTTTTGGGAATATAGGATGGTTGATACTTGGTAATGCAAAACTCTTTTTAAGGAATTTAGAGAAAAACCAGTGGGAGAATATATGGCTGTAGTTAATGACCTGTGCTTTGAAACCATCCTGGTGAACAAGAAGAATGACTACTTCCTCCTCCAAGGAGCAAAAGAGCCCTAAGTTAATGGTTTACTACCAGCTGTGAGAAAACCAGTGGAGCATCATGTTTTAAAGTTATAGACAGAAGGCCAGCCACTGAAGTTAATTCTCTGTTCCTGACCATCACTGTAAATCTTACAACACTTAGGTAGAGAGCAACAATGATGATATCCTTTTGAAAAAGTCATCTGCCAAACCAACCACAGTGGGTCTGCAGCAACTTGCAAGTATTTTAACTACAAAAAAAAGATGATGCAGAACCAATCATTTGTTACATTGATACACATTGCTATCACTATGACCAAGAAATGAGGGAGGGACATTACATTACATCTGTATCATGGCTGAATGGGGAAAATTAACTTAAGAAGTCTACCTCGTATGGGCATGTAACATTCACCCTTCACTTACTGTCCTTTCCTTTCCAGATTTTCCACAATTTCCATACTGTCTTAAATGCCTCCATGTTTTTCACCTGTACAACTCATTCCTGTAATCCATTCCATACATGCCCATCTGTTGACATAAGAAATGCTTTTCCAGATTCAAGGAGTAATTAGTCCTCACAGTCTTCCCTGTGTGCCCTTACCTCCCCCTGTTGCTCCTGATAAGGTTGATTCTTTCTAATCAGGCCAGCCTGTTTTTGTGTACCCATGTCATGCCTTTTCTGTTACTTCTGTTCTCAAGTGAAGAGAATTCCATCTGCTCTAATCCCTGATCATGTCCTTCCGTCTCCATTCAACACAAACTTCTGGTGGATTTTCACTAGGATATATTCAGCAGCCTGATTGCGTTCTCTCTGCATGGCCTACAGATGTAGTCTGAGTAAGACATGGCACAATGGAAGAACTTTTTCCTTGTTTCTGCATGTTATCTTCTTCAGTGAATGCCACAGTATTCTATTTACTCTTGCCTCAATCCTTGCACACTGTTTCAGTAAGAAAGGCTCCAAGACATTTGTGTTAAATATTTAACACCACTTCCAAATTGATACTTTCCCCTAGTGTTGTTAATGTCCAAGTGCATCACTTCAGAACTGTTTGCACAGCCCTAAAACACCATCTTCCTTCCTAATGATCAGCCTACACAAGTCCACTCATACTCTAGCCCCCTTCCCATTTGTAGTTGCTATATCTAGCTTTATTTCATTTACAAAAAGTTGATCATGTTATGTTTTCTCACATATGATCGAACATGTATTGAAGGGTGCTGGCCCAGAGACCAATCTGTGCAGGTTTCCTTTAGTCATTTCCATTATGTATGACAATGTTACTATAACTATTTCCCTCAGTGTCTTGCCATCCAATTATGTCACAGTTCTGCTATCAAGTTGTAGGCCTGCTCCCAATTCCAGCAGTCTGTCTAGCAGCTATTTATTTGTTCCAGAAGTCCAGGCAAACCACATTGACTGGGACTAGTGAAGTACTCCTATAATCCAATAATAAAACCTCATCAGCATTAAGTAGCAGCCCCTTTTGGGTGTGAAAACAATTTGTAATGTGAGATTTATGTCCTCTAGGAAACAATTAGCCTTTCATTCAGGATTTCCCTCTTTGCTATCCTTACCATTTTTGTTAGGTTAATTAATTTATAATTACTTAGCGTTTTCTTGCTTCCCAGGAGTATGAGGTCACTATCTTGCAATTTCCCATTCCTTAGATACTTCTGTGATGGTCAATGATCTGTTAAAGATCTCATTCAACTTTCAGATGGTCCTGAGAGATTGTCCTTCTGGTCCTTGTGCCTTATTAGCCAGCCATCACCCTTTTCACCTCATTCATGTCGACTTTTAGTGTCTGCCACTGCTCTTCCCACTCTACTCTAACTCCATCCCATGATGGCACCCTATCATGCCTTTCTTCCTTGAAGACCAAGGTAATATAGTCATTCAAAACATTTGCCTATATTCTGTCTTCTGTGATCATTTCCCTAGCATGGGTTAATAGATTTATAGGTTAATACTAGACAGTTGATCTGGAAGATCATTTATATCATAGCAGCTGACTAAACATTATTAGTTTCATGTGCCTATTAGGGTCACAGCGGAGAGTCCAGGGATAAGTTTATGGATCTGTATCCACTTGGAGAGGCTAATTTTAAAGAGAGCTAGGGAGCTGCTTTACTTATGAAGAACTGAGAGTCTATTCCATATTTTGGAGTTCCTTTGGGAGAAGCATCTGTCTCACCAGCAAACTTCTGTTAATACTGCAGTACACATTTACATCTTATGATCAAGTATTGGTAGTTCTACCAGTTTAAAGGATATGTAGGAAGTCAGTCAGTATGTGGTCATCCATGCTACTAAAGGCCAAGCAGTGGTCACTATGCAGATGTCTATACAAGACTGCAAATAACGATAAGGTCTCTAGCCACAAGTGACAATTTATGGAGGACACACAGGAGATTTCCTTTGTTAGGAGTCATTGGGGTCTTCAAGCTGTGATATATTCCTTGATAAGTATATGCCAAAGAGAGTATCACAGTTTATTACAAGCCTAATGAAGGAGGAGCAGAGATGGAAAATGACATCCTTCTATGTATAGGGTATACTATTAGTGATTAGTTGTACTAAGTAAAATGCTTTCCTGATGATAGTTGACACGTGCGGTTAAATGGGAGTTTATTTCCTACATATCTGCCCAGATTTCTGACACAGTGTTTACCTTAAGCTGGCTGTTATTAATGACATATATGTAGGCATTACATATTAGGCCATGATCTTTACACTAGGAATTAGAATGGGTAAGACTGTCTTGCAGGATAAGGTTATAAACTGGAGACTTTATAATAACACCACATTTATAATCATCAGTTCACTTAGACAACTGGCATAAGCTTGAACATGAGAAAAGTGTCATTTGAACAAGAGTTGTCTTAGCACAGAACTCTGTGGTATGCCACTTATGACAGGGCTCTTTGAGAATAGTTTGTCACCAACCCTCACCACATGGGCTCTTTCCATGTGCCAGTTTGTAATCTACCATGTAACATGGGATGACAAACAGTTTGGCAAACGTATTTAGAATACCAGAGTCCAGGATACTGTTGAAGGCTCTTGCCAGATAAAGGTAGGTGGTGTGTGCAGATTTTCCATTATCTAGTGCTCTCAAAGAAGTCCCTTAATTTCATTAGACAAAGTCTGTTCATAGGTTCATAGGTTCATAGGTTTATACTAGGCTATCTGCCCGAGGGCATTTACAAGCCTAGCCCATCGTTTTGTGGCTTACGCCACCCCTTTAGTATGGGGAACTATACCCATTATTTTGCTGTGCCTCTGTCGAGCAGTGACACTGAGGTAATCCCTGGGGTATATCTGCGATCTCCCATCCATTGGTCAAGATTTCTCTTGAACAAGGCCAGCGAGGTGCTCTGCCTCACATGTACCGGGATTTTGTTCCACAGCATAGGGAGTCTTTGGGTAATGAATCTATCCCTCCAGCACGTCCTATTAATAGCCGTGTCGAGGTTTAAGTCTCCCGCCCTTGTGGCTCTGATGGATCTAGATTTTTTGAGGTGAAGCATATTCATCAAATCTGGGTTTGACATGGCCTTGTATGTTAGGCAAAGGTCACCTCTGAGCAAGCGGTAAGTGACTGAATAGAGCTGGAGTTCTTTCAGTCGGGCAGCATAGGACAGATTTTGAGACCCTTTATCCTTTTGGTGAGGAACTTTGTGGCCTCTCCAGCTGCTGCAGGTGTCGGGTCAGATACATCCCAAATGGGGCATTGTACTCAATCATTGGTCTGATGAGTGATGAGTAAAGGGAGACTATGACCTCCCTTGATCTAGATGAGAATCCCTTCATGATAAGGTGGGCAATGTAGAAAGTCTTCCTAACTACTTTAGCTACATGGGTGTCGAATGACAGACTACTATCAACCTGGGTCCCCAGGTCCCTGATAACTTCTTCTGTGCTCAGTGGATTGCCACCTATTTGGTAGCTAGGGGTAACCTTGTTTTTCCCAAAGGGTATGACTATGCATTTTTGGCATTTAACTTCAGGCCGTGGCTCTGGCACCAGTTATCCGCTTCCGTGAGACCCTTCTGAAGGATATCTGTGTTAGATGTGTTTTCTACTATGGCGCCCAGTTTGCAGTCATCTGCAAACTTTGTCAGCCATAACCCTCCTGTGTTTGCTTGTACTGGAAAAGTAGATGCCAAACAAGAGTGGGCCCAGGACTGAGCCCTGTGGGACACCACTTGTGACAGGTTTTGAGTCTGACATGGCGCCAGCAACTCTGACCCTGTGGGTTCTGTCACTCAGCCAGTTTGCAACCCATCTTGTGATGTATGGGTTAACATTTAAGCTGATGAGTTTTTCAATGATACCCGAGTGGGGTATTGTATCGAAGGCCTTAGCCAGATCGAGGTAGGCTGTATGGACTGCCTTTCCTCGTCAATGGCTTTGGTGACTGTTTCAAGAAGTCAACCAAGTTTAAAAGGCATGATCTGCCTTTGACAAAGCCAAACTGGGTTGGATCCAAAGTCTGCAAATTCCCTATGTCTTTATTTATGAGGTCCATTATGATCCTCTCCATGGCTTTGCAGATAAGGCTTGTCAGGCTAATGGGCGGTAATTTCCAGGGTCGGTGGAGGCACCGCCTTTGTGAAGTGGGACCACAGTTGCAGTGCGCCACTCCTGATCCAGAGGTAAGACTTTGATTAAACAGCTGTCCTAGCTGTGGGTTTAATTCCTCATTGAGTTCGTGGAGCACACAGCCGGGGACACCATCAGGTCCCATGCATGCTGTGTTTTTGCTTTGGAGAGAGCAGTTCTCACTTGGGCGCTGGAGATGTTTGGGGGCTGCAATCGTTTGGTATAGATATCTCTCCTTTTGGGGAGGGGAGAAGTTTGCACTGAACCTGTCAGCCAGTATGTTGGCAATGTCTGTAGGATCAGTAATCTTCACATCATTTTGAACTAGTTCTGAGCATATCTGGGAGTTTCCTCCTAGGTGTCTAACATAGCTAAAGAAGGCCTTATGATTGTCTTTTGAGTCTTTAGCTATTTTTCTCTCAAATTTGCTTTGGATGATTTTATGAGAGCTCTTAGTTTTTACTTATAGTGATCAAGGGTGTCTTACCTTTTAAGGATTTTGCTGTATCTTGTAGTAGCTTCCTCCTTTTATTGTAGAGTTTGTTTATGGCTGGGGTCCACCAGACTGGACGCTTGCCTTTGGTACTAAGAGTCTTTGTTTTGTTTGGGATTGCCTTATCCATGCAGTCCTGCAGGTGCTGGTAGAAGGCGTCTGTAAGTGATTCAGCGGCTTGAGTACTGTTTTCCACCAGCTCGGGGCCTTAAAGGAGACCACACTAGTCTTTAGAAGTGTGAAGTCGGCTTTTGAGAAGTTCTTTACTGTGGTCTTTTTTATTTCAGGTGGGGTGGGATGAGGACCTCCAGCGAGATTAGTTTGTGATCTGATCTCACCAGTGAGGTATACTTCCGGTGTTGAACATTGTGCTCCCATGTTCGTGATGATGAGATCAAGTATGTTATCTCCTCTTGTGGGATGGTGACTAGTTGTTCCATGGCATTTGAGTTTATGAATTCCAGGAACTTTTGGGCTAGGGTGTTTGGGCTTGAGTAGTGTTCCCAGTCTATATTAGGGTAATTGAAGTCACCTAGTATGATGGTGTTTGGTGATACATTTATCCTCTAGTGTTTTCAGGAAGGCCATGTGAGGTTCCTGAGTTTGTGAGGGTGGCCTGTAACATGCTACAATTTGCAGAGCAGTCTTGCCTATGGTTAATTGCACCTGGATGGTCTCTGATGCATCGACCAGTCTTGAGGTGTGGGTGTCCTTAATGAATATGGATACCCCTCCTTTCTTGGTATTGTCCGGATTTTGGGGCCGGAACGCATGATATGAGGTAAAACCTGATAGCGCTGGGGTGCTCTCAGGAGCCTTGAACCAGGTTTCTGTCACAGCACAGACATCGATGTTCTCCATACTGAGAAGGGCCTCGAGTGCGTGCATTTTGAGATTGAGACTTCTGGCATTGAGCAGCATTACCCTTAGTTTTTTTTTTTTTGTGTTCTAGGGTGGTAGGTTTAGAATTTGAGCCTTGCCTAAAAAAGGCACTATGGGGGTGGCAAGAGCCTTTGCCAATATCCGGAATCCCAGAGGTGACAGGTGCAAGCCATCCCTTGCGAAGCAGCGTGGCTTGTCCAGCATGTCATCCCAGGCAGACAGATACTGGATCCCCTTTGAATGACACCAGTGTTTAAGCCAATTGTTAAAGCTGATCATCTTATCTCTGTATTGTGGCATCACTCTTGGTGAAGGTAGGATACTGCTCAAGGTCAGGGTCATACCTGCCTGGGCTACATAGTCAGAGAGCTCCTCAATGTCTCTTTTCATGTAGTCCAAGGAGGTACGTCTCAGGTCGTTTACACCAGCGTGGACAATGACTGAGTCATATTTGTACTTGCTGTTGAGAGACCTGAGTGTTATGTGGCGGATTCTAGCGCCCGACAGGCAGCTTACTGTGACCTTCTCCTTACTCAGTCTGGTGAGCGGGACATCAGTGTGTCTGACTATGGAGTCACCAATGACTAGTGTGTCTGGCATTGTGTTTGGCCTTAAGGGCTGTGACTGTTTGACACTCTGACTGTGAGGTCTATGTGTTGCAGGTGTTGTGTTCTGAGGTGGTGGTTGTTTGGGTGTCTGCTTTGGTGGCCTCTGCTGTTTTGGTAGATTTTGATCAGAGCCTCCGAGTATGTCTTTGTGTGTTTATGTGTATGATTTGAGGTTGTAATGGTGCTATGTGAGACTGGGTCTATAGTGTGTGTGGTAACCTTCTCCTCCTGACTGGTCTTGCCAGTCCTGTGTTGAGAGAGCTCAGCCTCCAGTTTGGCCGTATAGTTGCATCTCTCGCATGTATTTGTGTTTTGTGGGAGGAGGAGAGGGTTGTCTGTGTACATGAGGCAATTGTAACATTGCCTCAGTATTCCCAGGTTCACCAGCTGAGCAGGAGAGGACACTAGCAACTGATCCCTCGACATGCTAGAAGGATAGACAAAAACTTTAAAAAGATTCAGGGGACGTGGGTGACCGAGAAATGGGGGTTACCTTTTGGGGTACTATCTATGACAAGAGTGCCGTATCAAGGTAATAAGTACTGTAGGAGCAAGTGCTAGGTTTAACAGATAGAGAATAGTCTACTTGGAGTCAAGTGGAGATGATCTTTTTAGTTATAGGATAAGCTGATTAGATCAGTAGTATAGTTCGAGGAAGGTAGTTTTAAGGGAAAATTTGAAGAGTGGACTTTAGGTAGCCCGAATAGTTTAAACCTGCCTAACCGGCGCTGCCCTAGTGTGCAACAGTGGCAGCTCCGCTCTAAATCGCGCTAACGCGCGTTTACCCTCACTATACCAAATTTGTATGGGTCAAGAGATTGCAAGATACCAATGCCGTTACTTATCAGATCCAAAATATTATTTCCATTGTCTTACAGATTATATAATAATAATACCTAACTGGTAATCAGGTACATCCACTGAATACACAATCCATTCTCAGGGGAGATCTGGTGACTTGCTCAAAGTCACACAGTAGGCAAAACAGAGCTGAAGGGATAAAATTCTCTACCACAGGAATTGTGAAAATGTCTACAGTGGCTACTCTTTAGGCTTCAGGCACACATCTTTTGCATTGGCTTAGGCTGATGAGAGGGTCAGTTAGGTTGTGTTTAGCACTTACTAGGGACAGTCAGGAATTATGTTGGGCCTTACGATGCTTGTCCTTTTGATTTTAGAAAAAAACATTTAGGGTGAATCTTCTAGGGTAATGTTGGGGGGTATTAGAGATGAGTTTGGGTAGGGGGTAGGCAGGGTAGGAACAGTAGTGTCAAATTAAACTTAAAGTTGTCGTCAAGTACACTGGCAATGTCTTCTGGTTCATATCTGGCAGTGTCATTGTTAAGTAGCTCAGTGCAGTATTGGGTATTACAACAGAGATTACTGACATAATTAATGAGGTTTTTAATGATTATCTTTGGAGAAAATTGTGATATGAAGTTCATACTTGGCCTTACATGATTTGATATGGCATCTGGGATCTTTACAAACCCTTTTATGATAGCCATTAGAGAAGTGGATCTAAATGCCCAAGGGACAGATATTTTCACCTTTTATTGTATAGTTTACATATGGATGGATTCTGATTTTTAAATTTGCTGCTTTTGTTGTGGTGGATAGAAACAGATGATTCTATGCAAGAATCCATGTGGGAGCAAATGTCAGAGGTATAGGTGAAAGTCAACAGTCAATGTAAACTTTATTGTCATTCAGAATCACACAAGTGCAAAAACTGAATGAAATTCCATATCTCCTCTCAAATGTGCAGATATCAAATAGACTTTATATGACAAGACATTAATACATATATAACTACTTACTATATACCATAATATTCTAGACAGATAATCCTAATATTGCACATAAATTAAACTCACTTTAACATGTTTTATACAGTGATCTCTTTGCTTGCTTGAGTATTGCACAGTACTGAGACATTGCATTAAAGACTTACATTGAGTATTGCCCAGAATGAGACATTCATGAGTATTGCACTGTGACTGAGTTACAGACTAGCATTAGATATTGCACTATAATAAGGCATTTCTCTGGCCTTATTACTAGCCCTGATGAACAGTGAATTGGTTTGACTTGCTGAGTATTGCACTAATATTGGATTGAGATAGGCAGTCAAGTTATTGCACACTTTGAAATGGTCTTCCACATTGAAATGATGGCTCAGATGGTCAGCATGGAGCACGATTGTTGCCAGATTTCAACAGCCTGATGGCCTGTGGGAAAAAGCTGTTTCTGAATCTCATAGTTCTGCATCTTGTGCTATGGAAGCACTTGCCAGATGATAGGTACATGCACAGTCTGTGAGCAGGGTGGGTACAGTAATTAATTATTCCTTTGGCCCTGCCTAGACATCTGGACATGTGCAGTTCATGGATGACTGGTAAGATGGTCTTGATAATCATATCAGCTTCCTTCACCACTCTCTGGAGAGCCTTGCGCTGAGAGATAGAACAGCTTCCATACATCACTGTGAAGTTGTTTGTCAAGATGCTTTCTATTGTACCCCTATAGAAGATTGTGAGAACTGCTGATGTTATGTTTGCTCCCCTCAACCTTCTCAAAAAGTGTAGCCTCTAACTTGTGTTCCTGACAGTAGCATTTGTATTGGTAGGCCAGGACAAGTCCTCATCAATATGCACCCCCAGAAACTTCCTGCTACTCACTCTACTGTTTCTCAGTTGACAGTTAGAGGAGAATGTTCCTTGTGTTTTTTCCTGTAGTCCACAATTATTTCCTTTATTTTGTTCATGTTTAGTGCTAATTTGTTACTGTCTCACCAGGTAATCAGTTGTTCTACCACAGCCCTGTACGCTGCCTCATCATCGTTGCTGATGAGGCCCACCGCAGTTCTATCAACAGCAAACTTGATGATGTGTTTAGTGTTTGCAAAAGAGGTAGGTGGTGGATTCAAAGAAAGGGCACTGTAGGAAGAAACTGAATGAGTGGGGCTATATTATGCAGATCAATGACTGTGAAACTCTAAAAATCAACAGCATCTGTGGTCAGTCCATTTTGTCCACATACTGCCTTGGTACTCACCCAATATAACAACTTTGCCCACCAAAGAAAAAGTTAAGCTGGGACTATGAGAAAAACTGTGTGTAATTTTTTTCAACAGTTTAACTCTTTTGCCCAAGTAAAGGACTTCTTCAGAACCTAATTCAACTTACACACACATACCTATTTATATGCATAAATGGTCACGAGATAACCATGTTTTTAACATTTTAAGGCACCAGATGAAAACAAAAAGAAAACACAAAGACACACATACACGCACACACACATCATTGCTGCAAGCGTTATGAAATGCTGACAATGAAAATGAAAAATAAAAAATACTGCACTGAAAAGGTTGGCACAGTGACTGACTAGGCAAGACCAGTGGTAGAATTCCTGGAAATAATCAATTTCTCCTGAAGTTTGCTTTTGTTTTTTTTTTTTTTTTGGCTTCCTACTTATCTCACCTTTGCTTCCATCTCTCTCTCTCTCTCTCTCTCTCTCTCTTTACCTCTTGTAATTTAAACACATTAAGATTAGTTCTTTCTCTAGACAATCAAACTATTTCTTAGGTTACTCTTTATTGTATTGCACCACTTCAGTATACCAGCCCAGTACCCAAGTACTTGTCTGCATTGGGTCTGCCAGCTGCTTATCCCCCTTCCCTGAACTATGCTGTGACTGGTTGCAAAACAAGGCATCGAAGGCCTCAGCATGTCTGTGCATCTATTCAATGTCGGGGGATGACTTATGACCTACCCATTTTCCCCTCCCTTTATAAACCTAATAGTAAGCCTTAGACTGGCAGGCAATGGAGATGTGTAGTGTATTGCCCTACCTCCAGAGCCATCCAGCCATATCTCCACTCTGTATCTCTTTTTAGGCACACTTACTAATGTATGGATTCCCCACTCTCTACCAAGGTTCGAAACAGTAGGCACCCAGAGGTCCACCCACCCCAGGATGGCAACTCCTACCTCTCCCTGCTACTCTGTCAGCCACCTGAGCTCCTCAGATCACCTGGGTTGTATTCAGGGCTTTATCCCTTTATGCCACCAGAACAGCCCCCATAGTTTGTTTTGAGAATATTCCCCTACTGGGCATTTTTCTTCAAGACTGCCTCTCCTTTTCCATTGATTGTCACTGAACCATGTACTTCTTTTTGGGCAATATAAAAATCCTCTTGGTATGTGTGCTTGCTCAGCCAGAACAGGAAAGTGAAGTCACACAAGCCAGGAGACTCCCGTCTCCCCATATCTATGCAATGTGTGGAGAAAAAAACAAATGTTGAATTCAAAAGAAGAATACTTATTGCGGGATAATGCATCGGTCTGATTATACATGAAACATGATTACGTAACCCCAAACTTATGCCTCTCAGATGAACATGAGAGGACTGTAATGGCTGTGGTGTAGCTTGCTTTTCAATAAAATCTCTAAATGCAACCATTGCATATGAAATGGTACACTGAATTCAGCAGACAGATAGATGACACATATGTATATTCATCTCAGGAGTATAGGAAACATTTTTGTTATCATGAGTATGCTGATATAGGCTACACCCCAGCTCAGATTTCATTCCAGGTAGTCAGAACACATGATCAATCTGTAGATTCCCTCAACTCACCCTCCTGCAAAGAGCACAGATTTGCATTCAACCTTTCTTAGTTTTGTCTGACAATATTTAGCTCAAGCCATTCTGCAAAGATTGCAACAACTTGCCTATGTATTTTGGATGATGAACTAGCCCTAGCCATCTCTGACAGACTGAGTTCTCCCATCCCTGCCATCCTCACTGCCACCCTCACCTGCTGACATATTTTTTTGACTCTGCTTACTCATTCCCATATCCTCTCATCTTTTATCACCTCACTTCCACAGTCCTTCCCTTAGATGCACTGTAGCCATTTTTCATTATTGCCATCCCTGCCATTCCTGAAAACAATGTACCCTAGTGTGACTAAATCTCATCACTTCTTTTCATTGATACATGTTTCCACTATCCCGACTAAATCTACCTACGTCATTAGTAATTCACCTTGGCTATTTTTTCTTCATTCGTAGACTAACACTGCTGAACACTATTGTAAATCTACTCCTCCAGCCCTGTTCCATCATCCTTCTGTTTCGCCCTTTGTGACCCTGTTGTTTCATGCAGTCCTCAGTGTTGCTGTTTTTTGACAATTTTGTAGTTCTATTATTTTGATGCTGTTCCTTGACTCTGTTATTCCTTTCCAGCATTCCTCATGCATCTGTTTTTCTATCCACATCTGCCTGAATGCCCTGCTCACTGTTACCACCAGGTAGATTGAATGCTGACACTGTAGTGAGCAGAAGTATGGGGTGGAGTCTTACTGCACTCCTGAGTATATAACCATTCTGATGATTCAGATGGGATGCTCCATCTGCTTTAGTTGGTAGTAGCTCAGGTCGATATAGAAAATCCCACAGCATCTATTGAAAAGTGTACGGGTCTTTATTTACAAATTATCTACATATTTACAAAATTTACAAATATACAAATATTAATTTCCTCTTACTATTATATATTCATACTTTATTATATCAAGTCTTTATCCTTATTAGACCCCCATTCCTTTTTAAACACAATTTAATTTCACTCACTATTGCTGCCAAAATCAATTTTCCATTAAACATAATTTACTTTATCCTTTTATTCCATATAAACAGTGTAACAAAAATATTTGTATCCATTCTTTTAACATATTATTTACTTTTCTTCTTATAATACCCCTATTTAATCATACCCATATTTATCTTAGTCTCTTTTTTATATCTTCAAAGAAATATTCTTTATACAACTTTTCCATAATTGTACTACTTTTTTACATTTCAAAAACACATGTTCAGTATTTTCCACTTCTTCACAATGCATGCATATTCTTTCTCTTTTCTTTTTATATGGCATGTTTCCTTTTACTTGTAATTTATCTATTACCAGTCTCCACAAAAAAAAATCTTGATATTCTACTTTCTTATTAGACAATTTAGTTCTTACTTTTATAGCTTTATTTTTTCCTTCTGCTAGATTTTCCCATGCTTAACATAATAATATTTCAGCAAGTTTTATTTTCTGAATTAATATTTTTCTTGATAATAATTAATTTCTTCATTTATATATTCCTTTTCTATTTTACACCCTTTTACCATACCCCAAAAGTTATCAACGTTAAACATTTCTACAACTAACCTTTCATATTTTTCATTTATCCACCTTAACACTTTATATAAATTTATTGAAGCAGCATATAGCATTGGGTTAATTAACCCTAAACCTCATTCCTCTTTATGTACATGCTTACAAAACTTCTCTTTTTACTGGATTCAATCTAGAATTCCATATCAATGAAAAATATCTGCAATAACTCTTTTTCAAATATTGTTGTCAACATAAATACTCTTGCTAAATAAGCTTTTTATCTCATTAATACTGAATTTATCATATAAACCTTTTTCCTAACTGATAACCTACGTTTGCCGAAAAAAAAAACTAATTTCTTTTAACACTTCTACTATTTTTCCCATTTAATTCTACTTCTATTCTTATTCCCAAATTCTATACCTAACACAGAGATTTAATTCATTGTAAAATGTATTCCTCTTATCTTAACGACATTGCCTAATCTCTTACTTTTCTATT
Source organism: Protopterus annectens (assembly GCF_019279795.1). NCBI lineage: Eukaryota > Metazoa > Chordata > Ceratodontiformes > Protopteridae > Protopterus > Protopterus annectens. The sequence continues at coordinate 993,878,258 of NC_056728.1, forward strand.
TTTTAAGTTATCGGTATTGCTTTTAAACAGCAGTTTAGACAAAATATTATTTCTTTTATCCAAGTCTTGTTTTTTGCAATTACTTCAATATCATTTGTGTAAGTTAAAACTAGAATTCTTAACCCTTTAGGAGTCAAGTGCGATGATGTGAGGTATTACCAGCTATGCCAGGAGAAGTAGGGCAGTGGATGTGTAACATAAGCCAGCAAAGCTAGATGGAGTTTTATAAAGAATTATATGTCATTTGTATATAAAACTGATTTGTGCAGATGCTTGTGTTGAAAATCTATTTGTAAAGTTGCTTGTGTTAAAAATATACCAACAGTGGGTCCCGCTGGATAGAAAAAGAAATACACCTGTATGCCAGACTGTATTGTAACTATTGAAATTAATATATTGCAACAGAGGATACTGGAAGAAAAGAGGTTAATCTCAATCCAGCTAACTTTGAAAAATAGTCTGAAATTAAATTACCTGGTTTAGGCCATAAAGACTGTACCTTACAGTTCTAATTGCAGCCAGAGACATAATGTCTGTGAAAACAAGGACTAGGAATACTACTGTATTGTCCTTAGCAGTGAACTAATAGATGCCATAACACATCTTACCAAAGCCTTGTTTGTGTGCTTGGTAACACATGTGTGCAAGATTCTGGTTCAGTTTCTAGTAAAGGGGGATAGTATGGGAACCAAAAGTCAGATGACCAGATGTATATGATGTCATTCTGTAATCCAGCACTGAAATGATGTGATGTTTTTAATACTAGATGAGACAGAAGTCTCAGAGCAGTCTATTTTTAAAACCTGACATAGAAGGATGACTCACCCATTTCATCATGTCTTTTTTTAGTAAGTAACCCGGGAATAGTAATTCTTTAGATCAGTCAGGAAAATATAATGAGATTAGTGAAGGACTGTTTTTCTCTATCTGTGTGATTCTTTTCATCTGTGTTATTTTTAATATTTCCTATGTCTGAAACTCTGGTGTTTATTGTAAATGGATATTTAGTATTTTCATGTTCTTTTATTATTTATCATTAACTATATTTAAACTTTTCATTGTGGCTGGTCTTTTAGAGAATATTTTAACCTTTGAGAGTACTTATATTTATTTGGTGACACTGTGGCCATTTCTGAAAGCCTTGCTGATTGGCCAACACTACCATTTGTTTTAGTATTAATTCCTGGTGTCAGTATCTACCTTATAGTCTGGGCAGAGGGGCATAGCTACTAAATCTGTGCCAGCCTTTCCCAGGTGTGTGTGTGTGTGTGTGTGTGTGTGTGTGTGTGTGTGTGTGTGTGTGTGTGTGTGTGTGCGCGCGTGTGTATGTGTGTGTGCGAAAATCTAATTTCAAAGAGTGTGTGTGTGTGTGTGTCAGCTACTTGGAGCAACACAGAACATTGGTGTCACAGAGAAGGTGGTGGAGGACTTGGCCTGGGACACTTGGCTAAGGACTTAACTCTATAGCTGTGCCAATTGGGAGTCTTATTGGGGGCCTGGAAAGTGAGAGAGGGAAACCCAGACCCCAGATTGAGTGTGTTTCCTGTGTACTCTTAAGGGAATTGTGCTTAGTTCAGAGAGCTGCATCTGGAAATACTGGTTGTACCTATCTTTGTTCCAATTGAACATCCCAGTTGTCAGTGGTGAGGATTCAGGCTCCTTGATCACTGGCCGAGAGGAGGGACATCACATCATGTACTCAGTATCCTTCATTTTACAATTTATTTCACATGCAATCACATTCATAACTAAAGCAGAAAGTATACAACTCATTGCAAATCCCTCTCTTACACCCTTCATCATATGCACCTCTTTACTTAACCAACCATTTACTAGAAATTTTACTTTATTATTGCTATAGATGGACACACACACACACACACACACACACACACACACACACACACACACACACACACACACACACACACACACACACACACACACACACACACACACACACACACACACACACACACACATACACACACATACACATATCTATATATATATATATATATATATATATATATATATATATATATATATATATGGGTTACCCTTAGTATGTCGAAAGGCCACTACATCGAATTCCATTTCACCGACACTGCAAAACATCGACAGAGCCGAAGTTTCCTGCATAGTAAGTTACCATTTGGCCATCCACCTGAACTTTGCCCTGTACCCCCGCAGTAGTGCGTTCTTGGAGTTGGAATATTAAGTTAGGGGTGTGGGGGCGTAGCCCCCCACATTTGTGTAGTCGGTTTAATGGCAGTTTTTCAGTTCTGGATGGCCAAACGGTAACTTACCGTGCGGGAAACTTTAGCTCTTCATTTGTCAATGTTCTACCATGTCGGTGAAATTTAATTCAATGTAGTGAGCTGTCGACGTACTAAAGGTAACCCAGGAACTATCGCCCTATTAGCCTGATGAGCCTGGGCTACAAGGCCATGGAACATATCATCATGGAACTCATAAACAAAGACATTGGTAACCTCCAAACTCTGGATCCCACCCAGTTCAGGCTTGTAAAAGGCAGATCATGCCTCCTGAACCTGATTGACTTCTTTGAGGCAGTCACCAAAGCTGTGGATGAGGGTAAGGTGGTTCACATAGCCTATCTTGACCTCACCAAGGCTTTCGACACCATCCCCCATAATGGAATTATAGCTAAACTCACTAAACTAGGTATAAATCCTTACGTCACAAGATGGGTTGCCAACTGGCTCACTGACAGAACCCACACTGTAAAAGTTGCAGACTCCAAATCTGACCTCAAAGAAGTGACAAGTGGAGTACCACAGGGTTCCATCCTGGGACCTCTTCTGTTTGGTATCTACTTCTCTGAAGTACAGGCTAACACAGAAGGCCTCTGGCTAACGAAGTTTGCAGATGACTGCAAACTAGGAGCCATAGTCAAGTCCCAAAATGATGTGGACATCCTACAGAAGGGCCTCACGGAGACAGATGCCTGGTGCCAGAGCCATGGCCTCAAGCTCAATGCCAAAAAGTGCAGTGTCATCCCCTTTAGTAAAAACTCTGTACCCATGAACTACCACATAGGCAGCAATCTACTTAACACTGAATGCGTGATAAGAGACCTTGGGACCCAGGTGAACAGTAGTCTCTCCTTTGATAGTCACATTGCCACAATAGTCAGGAAGTCCTTCTACATGGCACACCTCATCATAAAAGGGTTCTCATCCAGGAAAAAGGAGATCATTGTTCCCCTCTACTCATCACTCATTAGACCCATTATAGAGTACAACACCCTTTTTGGAATGTATCTCACAAGACATATGCAGCAGCTGGAAAGGCCACAGAAGTACCTTACAAAGAGGATTACTGGTCTCAAACAAATGCCCTACACTGACTGCCTCAAAAAACTCCAGCTTTACTACATAGCATATCGCCTACTCCGAGGTGATCTCTGCCTAACATATAAAGCTATGTCAAACCCAGAACTGTTAGACATGCTACATCTAAAGAAATCCCAATCCCTCCGAGCTACATGCTCTAGGGACCTAAACCTTGTCACCACAATAAACAGGACATGCTGGAAGGATAGATTCCTGTCCCAGAGACTTCCTATACTCTGGAACAAGCTACCCGTCTATGTCAAGCAAAGTTCTTCATTAGCACTCTTCAAGAAAAATCTTGATGAAGGGATGGGAAATAGGAAATACACCCCGGGGATCACTTCTGTGTGTCTGCTCAACAGTGGCACTGGAAAATAACTTTCTTGGGTGGCGTAAGCTATGGAACCTTGCTGGCTAGGCTTACATAGGCCCTTGGGCCAATAGCCTAGTACCTAATTATGAACCTATGAACCTATGAACCTATATATATATATATATATATATATATATATATATATATATATATATATATATATATATATGTGTGTATATATATATATATATTCCTGATGTTCTCACTTATATTGTATACATTCATTATCACCTATAAAATTCATATTCTGCTCTATCAATAAGTTTAGCTTTTTCTCTTCTATTTATAATAGCATCTTTAATCTCTCTCACTATAATTAATAATTCTTGACATCCCTTTCCCTTTTTTCTACAAATACTTTCCTCTATAACACTTTTTTTCATTAGTTTCAATTCTATTCTGTATTATTTTCATAAAGATCTTATATTCATTATTATTCAGTACTATTAGTCTCCAATTCTTCAATTGACTTTTGTCTTCATTCTTTCAAAAATGTATGTATGCATTCTGCTACATAATTCTTTATACAGGAAACTTTCATATAGCTGTTTATTCAAACCACTAAAAATCTGTTTGCCATTCCATTAAATTTTTATACATTTCATAGCCTGCTAAATCTGGTCCTAGAGACAAATCTATATTCACTTGTCCTAATACTTTATTTAACTCATATAAAGAAATCCCTTTTCAAAATTCTTTATTTTTGTGCTCTGAAAACTTTTTTACTTCCCATATTATTTTCAGTTTATTCTTTTTTTCTTTAAACATGTCTTATACATACTCCACTACATTATTCATACTTTATTCCTGGGTTCTTTCTAGTTGTCCTTTTACATTTTTCATTTCTCTTACTATGCTACTATCCTCCTTTAATAATCTACTTAAATTTGTTGATACTAATTTTCTTTTTCCTTGCAAGAACTACCTTTGCATGAATAATAATGCATTCATTTTCTCTTGATTTCTTCTATATGATTATTTTTATCAAAATACCCTATATTATTATTTAATAAAATCCTTCAATGCATCTTTATATACCCTCTTATACTTTTCTTTGTCTACTTTTCTCACTTCATGCTGCCACTTTAAGAAACATTTTTTATATTTTATCTTAAAAGTCATCTACCATTCAGACCAATTTTTATAAAATGCTCTAATAGCATGATCTTCCCATAACTGTGATATTAATCTCTTTCCTTCTTTATCCAGTGTTTCCTCATTTAAGCTTTTATTCATTTGCCTCTTTTTATATTTTCCTTGTTTTCCTTTATCTCTAATCAGACTGTTATATGATCAGAAAAAAACTGTTTCAATTATCTTCTCCTATAGTTCATCCTATGAAGTAATGTATTTTAGTTCTGTAAATCCATTAATTTTCATCCCATCCTATTAATTTACCATAACTTATACTGTCCAAAGTTTTCCTTACATCAGTTCCTTTCTTTTTATGCTTGGCCCTTAAATCACAATTTAAATCTCCTGTCACTGTAATATTTGTATTTATCACTACATAATCTAGAATATGATGAAATAAACTCCCCCTTTCTTTACAGGTAACATAAGCATCAAATGCTATAAGTCTATATATTTGTTTTTTCCATTTTAAAACCAAACTAGTTAGTCTTCCCATTCTTGCTAAAGTTAAATGTAATATTTTAACCGTATTTCTGGAAAACACACCTATTCTACAGCACCAAACTCTTCACAGTTTACAAATTATCTTTATCCCCCACATTTTTTATGTTTGTGATCTTTCTTCACTTAAGAGGTTTGTATTTATTAGTGCAATTAAATCTACATCAAATTTGTTGCACCATACCAAATACCTTATCCATCTCACTATATTCTTAATACTATTTACATTTACAGAAAAAACTCTATAAATATTACTTTCCCTTTTCCTTAACTTTCTAGAAATTATAATTTTATTTTATTTTATTTTTCATCCATTTCCTTTCGTTTTTCTTTGATACTCAACCCCTCCTTTCACTTTTTTTGTTTTATACTCATCCCTTTAAATTTTCTTTTCCTGTCTTTTAGCCTTTTACTAATATAATTATTTTATTTTCTGTTACTACTTCCAATTTGTATCTTCCTCTTCGATTATTTCAGAAACACCCTCTATTTCCTCCTTTTTAATTCTGTCTTTGTTTTCTTTATCTAATTTATCTTGTACTTCCACCACTTCTAACATTTCCTTTTCTCATTTTTCTTCACCCTTCTTATTATTAGTTTCTTTTTTATGATCTATCCATAATGCCCAATTTTATTGCATTTATAGCATTTCAGTTTACATTTTCTACATCATTATGCAATTCCCCACAAATATAACATTTCTTTTTATCACACAAACACACACACACACACACACACACACACACACACACACACACACACACACACACGCACACAAGTTTTGAGTTGCTCGTAGTATTTTGCCACATCCTTATTTCCTTCAACATTTATCACACTTGGAATATATATATATATATATATATATGTATATAATTTTTTCCCACACACACCTTCTTTCATTGTTTCTGCATAAGATTACCTTTCCATCTCACCATCACCCTTCTGGATGGATTCTGCTTCCTCTTTTTATATTTTATCCATAACTTCCCCCCAGAAAACATCTCCTTCATTCACCAGCTCATTCTCCATCATCGCCAATACATCATCCTTCAACCCTACTAAATGGAGAGCTGTAAAGACAGAAGTTTTACTTACTGATTCTTCTTTAGCTTCAGGAAATACACGTTGCTGAAAAACAACTTCTAAATCATACACAATCTAGTTACTACTCTCCACAGCACTGCAATCACCTCCAGGCCTTCCTTCATCTTTCCCTCATTGCACACCATCCTCCCAGCTGCCACTGTGCTAGGAATTGAATGTGCACACAGACTCACTGGCTCTAAACATACAAGTCGGGGAAGTTCCCTCATGGCCTGGCCAAATTTCCTTTAGTAGTATAAATGCCACCTGAGTTCACCCCTGAAAAGAGGCCAGAGGAGTAGTGGGAATAGCCTGGCTAACAAAGAATAAATAAAATAAAAAAATACTCTTTTTTGGTGTCACTTTTGTCCATAGTGTACTGTTATTAATTTCACTCCTCCCCTTGTACCTGTCCAACTCACACATGTTAATTTCTCCCCTGCACCTGTCCATTTTTTTCTGTCATACTAACTTTTTTGCTCCTTTCACATTTTGTTTGCTCATCTGATAAATTGATCTAACACTTTCTCCTCATCTGTCCCTCACAATTTCCCTATTCTGGTATTTTTTTTTTCCTGATTTTCCTGAACAGCCTTCATAATTCTGACTCCCCTATCACTTTAGTTTAATTGCACAGTTATCTTGAAGTGCCTTTCCATGCACAGTTTTATAGTGTGATTCCAAATTGATTAATTTTTATAGTGTGGCTCGAAACTGATTCTTTTATGGCACATAGCTTCTCATCCTTCCTGGCTCTTACAGCTTCTTTGCTGTTACAGTACTTACTCATGCTCCTGCCTAATTCTTTGTTTCTTCATACCGTTAGCCTTTGATATATGTAGCACCTCAGATATGACTACTCTATTTTCCAAAACCTACCAAGCTGCTACCACTTCTTTGGTCCTTTCCTTTGTATCCTTTATGGCCTATTCCCCCAGCTCATTGATTCCCAACATACAACTACAGCATATACCTTTTGCAAATAATGTTTCCACTTTTAGGCCATTACTGCCTAGGGAAAGTCCTAATACATGTCTATCTTCATCATACAAAAGAAATTTACTCCCGAGGGTCTCTCTGCCATACATCCAAGCTACACATGCCTCTCCATCTCTCTCTCTCACCTCTATAATTCTTCCCACAACAGTCATGTACAAATTACTATAGTCACTGTCTTAGCTATTTCCCTGTATCCCCCTTAATTTTGCACTGTTTTTGATCAAACTTTTCCTTATCATTTGGCTGGCATTCTGCCTGGACTGATACTGTACTGTACTGATATTGTACTGTACTATACTGTACAGTACTGATGCTGTAATATACTGAAACTGTACTGTATATACATACATACATACATACATACAAATATTTCAAGCACAGGCATTAATGCCCTTCAAGCGTGCCACTATACCAAAATACTTCTTCCCATAATAGGTATCCAGGCTGTTCTTAAAAATATCTAAACTAGTACTTGCTTTAATGTAATTTGGTAGTCTGTTCCAAGCATCAGCTACTCTGTCAGAGAGCAAATTAGTACACTTCTCATTCCTATAGAATCTTCTACATAAGGTGTCTGATGATTCCCTAGTATTTTTTGTTAACCCCAAACATTCCCAGAGGTAGTTGTCACTAAATTCCATATATATCTGAATAAGATCTCCTCTTAAATATCTGTAAAAGACACTGTACAAGTCCAGATATTTTAGTCTTTCATAATAACTTAAATTTTCACATCCATGGATACCCTTGGTATATTTCTGTTATACTCTTTCCAGTTTACTCATGCTTGTTTTCTTATAGGGTTTCCATACTGATATTCCATACTCAAGTTTGGGTCTAATGTAACTAACAAACAATGACTTCATTATTTTTGATTTCCTAGACTTTATATACATCTTTTTATACAATCTATAGTTCTATAACTATCATTAACCAATTGGTTGATATGATTAGAAAAACTCATAGCTGAATCAACCCATATACCCAGGTCCTTAAATGAGTCTACAGTTTCAGTCAATATGTACTGTATTAAATATTCACCTTTCAATTTATGCCTACCAAATCTCATATGCTTAGTTGTTGATGTATTTATCAGCATATTATTCTCCTGCACCCAAATGGTCAATTTAGTCAAGTTACTTTGCAGACATGCCTTATCTGTAAGACATGTAATCAGTTTGCCCATTTTCCGGTTGTCTGCATACAGACTGTAAAACACCTCAGATGAAAAAGTTAGGTCTGAAAGATACAGCCTAAACAACTAAGGGCCTAGGACAGAGCCCTGTGGGAAACACTGACTGTAACCAAGGATTTTGCTTGTCCAGTTGCTGTATGATACTTACCACGTCCTTTTTGTAAGCCATGCAGCTATCCATCTTATCAAGAGTACATCAAAACCTAGTTGTACTAATTTATTGATCAGTATTATGTGTATGACCCTGTCAAATGCTGAAGTTAAAACTATATAAATTAGGGATATGCAGAGCGTAGTACAAATTACATTATTTGAAAATATTATACCCAGTACACCAGCCTCTTTTATCTCCTAATATACCATCCTGCTACTTATCCATAAAGTATAAGAATCTACTTCAATTTTAAAGACCAATAAAGTATTCTACCTCCAAGTCCTTACTATAATTAACCTGTTACCACAACTCCTTTCTCTCTCCAAATTGTTATAATCATCACAACACAATTTTTCATTGATAGCTGTTATTATAGTGTTATAGAACATTATGTCACAGGTGGAAATAGATCTGTTTTCAACATATGCATGCTGGTATATGGTTTCAAGTCCCAACCTACCCAGTTCTATTCCAGTACTTTGCTGATACTGTACTGCACTGTACAGTACTGATACTGTACTATACTGATACTGTACTGTACTGATGCTGTACTGTACTATACAATACTGATACTGTACTATACTGATTCTGTACAGATACTGTACTGTACTGATACTGTACTGTACTGTACAGTAATGATACTGTACTGTACTGTATAGTACTGATACTGATACTATACTGATACTGTACTGTACAGTACTGATGCTGTACTGATACTGTACTGTACTCTAATGTACTATGCAACTGTAGGTTGGCTGACTCCCATTAATGGGAGAGACATGGCCTGCTTCATTGTTCTCATATCCTCATACCCCATTCAGTCCACCCGCAACTACCTTTATACTATTTTAACCTTTCCTACTACACTTGCTAACATCACTCCTTCTTAAAAGAACAGACCATCTTCAATGTTACAAATATCTTTAAGAACACAGAATACGTCAATTAAAATCAGATCAGCCTTCCTTTCACATTCAAAATTCTTCATTTATAACATAATGAACAACACAGTATTTGCCTACTACTCTCAGTGTTTATTACAAACACGGATCTTTCTCCATCCTCAATATCCACTACAAATAAACCTCAAAATGTATTCCCATTTCAGTGGAATATCCAGAGCATAGTACAAATTGCACTATTTGAAAATATTATACCCGATACACCAATGTCTTTTATCTTCTAATATACCATCCTTCTACTTATCCATAAAGTATAAGAATCTACATCAGTTTTAAAGACCAATAATGTAGCCTACCACCACCTCTTTACTATAATTAACCAGTTACCACAACTCCTTTCTCTCTCCAGATTGTTACAATTTATTACCACAACTCCTTACACTTTACAGTGCATTGCAATTCAGAGTTCACCACCATGAAACTAAAACTCTATACTAAACCCATTTTCAGTATCTTACATTAAGACCCAGTTGTGTAACCTTAGCCATTTAACTCCTCACGATACACATAGAAGTACAACACACAACCCAGACTTCTCCACTATACTCCCATAACTATCTGCCACCACAAACATGTTCACACTATCACAAGTAGACCTCAGACATTTCCTCAGAAATAATCACTGCTTCATTATACACTGACTTCCTTCCTCCTTTACTCCTTTCTACAAAGTAATATAGTGCCCAACACAGGGCCTTTCTCAGTCTCATTCAGTTATTAACATCAATCTGCAACCACCTAGCATGAGAATAACCAAATAAAACTATATTACTAAGTACTGCAGGATTAAAAATAAGAGCAATGTCACTCCTTTTTTGTATAATGCACCCCAGACTGCTTAGCCATAAAACAGTCCTGGCTAAGAGATGACTCATAGAACCCAATTATCCACTTTGCTGGATAAATGCACCTTTGGCACATGCCCAAAGGAAAATAAAAGGGAGGCGTCTCACTTACAATCACTATTCCCAAACAAGTCCAGAGCCATTATCCATCTTCAAAAGCCATAAAAATCTAACTTTAGAAACAGCCTACTTTCTACAATCACGCCCCCCCCCCAAATTAAACAGTTTCTGAACACACTATCAATATAAATCAACATCATCGATGAATCTAAAGGATTTCAACTCAAATCTTTTAAGGACACTGATTTCCAGCATTTCTAATATTTTAGCTGATAGCAGTGTCTTTCTAATCATAACAGAGCCTATAAGACCAAACTTTAAAACTAGCAACCATCCCTTTCTTAACCTTATCATAACAAACAATCCTAGCTTAATCAACTCATTGTTCATCATACCACCCTCCATTAGCAACCACTTTCAAAAACCTTTCACCTACACAGCAGCAAATATAATCTACAACTACACTCCTTCCATTCAATATGTGACAGAAATTTCAAAAACCTGAATTTAGACCTCAGCTCTGTTAACTAGATGAACATTCTGAAATACAATGACCCTAACAAAACTCATGAACACTTGGCAAACAGACTACTACAAAATAAAAATGTTTCCCTAAACTGCTAGATTCTTCAAAGGAAGAAAAAACTATGGCTTGACAAAGAAATGGCTACGCAAGCTGGCAGTAGTAGGCTTTGTAAGTAGATATGGGGAGAGCATGCATGTGTGGACAGAGGAACACAGGCAGTGCTTAAACTAATATAAATGCTCATGTTACATCCAGGGTTCAGGATCAAGGTATAAAATGAAAAAAATGGTCTCATCGTCAGGATGTTGATAAGAGCACAAAGCAACCTTATGACTGCCTTGTGAAAGTCCCTTGGGATAGGAGAATGATTCATCATGTGAGGAGCTTGATGGCCAGCAGGCTTGGGGGACAAATCATCCAAAATCATTATGGATTAAATAAAGAACGTATTGACATATACTATCTCACAGGCTCTGCGTGGAATAACTGGAAATATCTCATTCACCAGAAGATAGAAAGAGAATTATACTTATTAGAAATGTCACAAATATAGGATAACATAAAGACCTTCACATCTACACCAGTCAGTAGCTCTACAAATCAACTCAAAATCATTACAGAAATTAGTTAACAATAGCTAAGACCATAACAGTAGTCAAGCCCAAGCAAATATCATTGCTACTAATTCTTCTTCAGATTCCCTTCCAATCAAAAACTTTTTAAAACAATTTGCTGAATTTCCCAAAACCACCATCTCATTTCCTTCCCACAATCATACATCTGATCATCCCTCAAACTCCACTCTTCTATCTCCAAAACTACAAAAAATGATATACTATGAGACAAAACAAATATATAATAATAATAATTATTATTATCAGACTCTGATGCCATTACTTATGGTCCATTAGAATAACGTGATCGTGTTCCACAGTCTCTTCAGCATATCTTTAACTTATATTTAACCAATAGTACAGTGCCTAAAATATGGAAATGTGTAGTAGTCTTCATCTGACAAAAATCCCCATACTGACTTCTGAAAGTAATTACAGGCCTGTTTCAATTCTCCCAGTCTTTACTTACAACTAACATCTTAAATAAAACAGTACTTCTTTCTGTCACCTTGGTAACATGGATTATGGACTGTCAGAAATATCATAGCTGCCATAAGCATATTACAAAATATGGAGAAAGATGATCTAATGGGTGCTGCCTTTTTTAATCTCACTAAAGGCTTACATCCAGACAATCATCCTAGGCTTCTAAATGCCCTTTCAGCAGTAGGTATCATCAATAATGCCCTACATTAGTTCACTAACTATCTAACAAATGAGTCTTCGTTATTTAAGAGTGGCACACAAGTGTTCAGTATCTCTGTCTTGACCAAACACGTTTTTCAAGGCCCCATTCTATACCCACAATTATGTTTCATTTCCATCAGCAGGTTACTCTCTGAATACTCACAACTCCCAGTCATTCTACTAACAGATGTAACATGATCAACTGCAAACCTAGTTCCTTCCCTGCAACAATCAAACATAATCAAAAGTATTTCTTCTTGAGTAAAAAACAACTGCATACTACTAAACACAAAGACACACACACATGCATGCAAACACACACACACACACACACACACACACACACACACACACACACACACCACAGAGAAAAGCAACGTTGTTTGGAACCAAACAAACCTATCCCAAATTCCCAAACATTAGCATTTTCTCCATGAGAATAAAACCCCCTGGAAGCTGCTACCCAGTTAAATTATCTGTGACACTAGCTAGACCAATATCACATTGACAAAAAAAAAAAAAAAAAAAACACAAGACCTTGAATTAATAGATTGCACTTTCTTACCACAGAAGAAGCGCAAACAGTGGTAATGCTGCTCTCATCACAACTAGAGTAAAATCTAGCCATCATAGCATCAGCTTCTAAAATAAATTTAACTAAGGTCCAACAATTCATTAGCCGTACTTGCAGATTTATCATCCTCTTTCATAAATCAGAACACCAGTGCTAATTAAGGCTATGTGACTTCTTGTCTGATAATTTTTAAAACTTTTACTTGGCCACTTAAAATTTAAGCTCCTAAAACAAGATTCACTCCCCTTCTTTGCTTATAGCCTTACTACAAGAATCTACCCATTCAACCTTAGATGTCACACCTCAAGAAGGCATAGCCTACAAACACCTTTGCTCAATGTCTACAGCATGAATACAGCTTATCAGATTTAACTGTCCACTGTATGCGAACCTTTCCCAAACAGCGAGATTTTCTGTTTAATCCCGAATTTCACTCTCATCTGAAAAATTCTTTCAACTAGAAACAGCTCAGACACCTTTCAGATTATTATCCTCCAACACTGTTCTACTCTGCTAAACCTGCAGTATAGACTGTCTCTTGTGGGGAATGTCTCTAACTTCATTTTTTCTCCCCATTACCAATTTTCACCTAAGCCTACTCTATGAGCAATGCCTTCTAACCCCATATGTTCATCTTATTGATTATTGCTGCAATAAACGTAGATATATGGCATATAAACTGCCAAGGGTATAACTGCCAGCCAGCTTCCAAAGCCTTCTACATACCCAAACTATCAAACAGCTCAATCTGAGCTGAGCTGAGCTGACTGAAAGACAGGTTTGGGTGCAAAGCCCTTCATAGCTTTATTGCCACTGAAATGTACTCTCCTCTGAAGCTTTTGAGGATCAACAATCAGCTTGTACTTTCCTTTGCTGGGCAGATAAGTTTCCTTTCTTAAATTTGGTGGATTCCTCAGATTTCTGAGTCAAACACAGAGGAGCTCAGTTTCTGATTCTCTCTCTAGTGGTTTTTCTCTGACACTATTGCTAGAAACATAGCTGGTTGTAGGCACTTGTGAAACCTGCAGTCACTGAAGGCTCCTGGTCCTGTTAGGTCCCCAACCACAGCAAGTTGTCTTACTTTGATATTTTGATATATTTGGAGAACTAGCAATAGGTAGTGCAACAGTCTTGTGTGGTAGGTAATAATACCACTTAGAAATCTTAAGGAAGAGCACCACCTCTTCTCTTGTAAAATTGAAAGATATTGCTGGTTGTAGTAATTGTTTTTGTCAAATAGCAGGCTTCATAATTTCATTAAGTGGCTTACCACTGATATAATGCCTCTGACTTAGTTAAGTCCTGCTGGTGGACATTTTCTCCATTAAAACTAACATCATAGCTGGTGTTATGCACCAGTGATACCCATGGGTATGGTGGATCCCCTTATATTCCTTGACTTTTGTAGGGGCCCACAAAAGCTAATGCTGGTTGGGGAAAATGAAGAGGAAATAAGGATCATTTATTAATTCTTTCTCCAGTTGTATACATTATCCTAAACAGGCTTGTGATATGACCCTGTTAGGATAAAGCTGATAACCAGTAAATGACAGTGAATGAGGTAAACACTACAGATTGACAGCCAGAGCGACCAATGTCAGCACTTGACTGAGTTACTAAGAAAAGTATATGCTACCGATTTGCAGGGTTGGCTTTCTCTTTCCAGGAATACTGGCAAAACATCAGGTACTGTAATTCTCAACTCTTTGCTCAAGAATTTTGGGCAAAGCCAAAAATAATGGCAGAATAAAGGCTCAAAATCATAAATACTTTCTAAACATTATTCTAATTTACTTAAAAAGTTAATAGAATAACATGTATTGCATCAGTATGCATTTTTCTAAAAAATAAGATGTGTGAAATTCTAATGTCTGGCATTATCCAAATTTTTTACAAGGGACTGGGCAAAAATATGAATCAAAATCAAGAACATTTTATGAAATCTGTGACAGTGATGGATATGCATTGCTGCTCACTGTGGTGATTAAAAGTGCCTTATGTCTGCTGCTGTTGATGACTGCTAAATAACAGTCACTGATCTGATGTAGCAGTATTAGCTCAGTAGGCAGTATTCCTAGATAGGATTGATGTCAATTTCAAACCTTTGTCTTATTAGTTTATTACGGGTTACTATTTTGTCAGCTATGAACATTATGCCTCAAAACCAACTTATGTCTTCCTTGAAAGAAAAAAAAAATAAGACTGAATTTCTTTTCTTACTCATGATTTTTATTCAGGCCAAGACTGGATCAAGAGGTTGCGAAAATGCTTTAAAATGCACCTCAGGACTTCTATAAACCCTGTGGTTTCATTCATTTTTTCCTACGCCCTTGTTACTATGCTATGTTGGCCAGTTAACGTGTGTTGAAAAGATGCAAGGAAATTTAAAGCCAAAGATTGGCACTGATTTTTTTCCCTCAATCATAATTTTTGTTTAAGCCATCATTAGGTGAAAAGGTTGTTTATGAATCTCATTTCAGATCATCTAGAAAGCCATGCCTTCTGGAAAAAAAGCTGAAGAGTAAGGCAAAATGTCAGGAAAAGGGAAACAGAAAGGAATCTGCATGGTACAGGGAGCCTGTGATTGGAGGAAAATGGAGGGGGCACTGGAGGATAAGTGCAAAGGGATGAGACAGCAGGCATTGAGGGGATGCCATGGAGTACTTCACCTAGGGCATCATTTCAGTTAAGGCTGGCCCAGTACACAGGGCTGTTGTAATGTAAAATCATTGCAACTAAATGCTATTTACTGTGAATGACCCTCTGTGAGATGGACCAACATGGTATGGTAGACAAGCCTGTCATAATATAAGAGTATTGTAACTCCACTTATGTCTGTGTATACTACACCTAAAACTTTGCAACATGAACTATGATGTTACTTAGGAGGGGTGGCAGTGAAATAGTGATACTCTGATGCATTGATAGGGCCCCTAACTTGACACTTACTGGGCCTCCAAAATGCTAATTCGGGCTCTGGCTAGAATGTGTCACTGTTTTCAATGGGAGAATACAGAGGTTTTGTGGTCCCTCAGTAAATACTATGAGATGTTACAGAAGAATTTTCCAGAACCAGAACCAACACCCATTCCTCCTGTTCTGACAGCTTTAGATGAGGATGAGGATGATGATGATGATGTGTGTGTGTGTGTGTGTGTGTGTGTGTGTGTGTGTGTGTGTGTGTGTATGTGTGCATGGTGTGTGAGTTACTGCTTGCAATTTTCCTGATAGTCGGTCAGTTGCTCCTAAAATGACAGATAAGATGTACAAAATTCCTCAGTCTTTTAAGTTTTTATACACTTTCCCAAACCTGACCTAGCTGCTATAGCCTTAGTCAATCTGACAGATGCTAATCACTTAGTTTATTCCAATCCGACTGTTTATGATAAGGATGGGGAAATTATTGATAGGAATGGGAAAAACTGTATACTTCTGCAACTTGTCAGGTTAATATATTAAAGTTTGCGCTGACAAATTGTGAAAGTATGAGGAATGTTTTATCTGCAGTTTCTTCTTGTGAGGAAAATCTACTTTAAATTACTTAGTTTCTTCTTTCACACAGGTCAATACTCATTGTTTGCAGTGTGTAAATTACTCTGTTGATACTTCTTCTAGGGCAATGGTTACTGGTACGTTTTAAGGAAGTTTGCATGATAGCATTCTGAAAACTTTCCAGATGATGTTAAAATGAGATTTTAAATTCTTCCTTGGATAAAGATTTAGTGTTTGGTCCCTCTGCTATAGAGGCAAGGCAAAGAAAGTGAGATAAAATGAGCAAGCTGATCCAGGGAAAATAAAAACAAAATTCTCTCCTTTTCCAAATTATCCAAGGGATTTTCTTTCTCCTCTTTGGAAACAGAATAAATAGTCTCAACAGAATTCAACTAAACAGATGTTTAGGAAGGAATTGTAACACAGTTCCAAAAAGAAGTCATTAACCTCCCAAAACCAAGGACTGTCCAATATGTCTGAATGACTATTCAAGAGACTTGGTCACCCACTCTCACCCTACCACCATTTTTCTTCCAGAAAGTCGTAATCATCCCTCCCAACCATACCGAATTACTAGGATTTTACTGAGTTTTGGGGTCCAAATATTGGGGTGGCACAATTCCCAAATTCCAGAATTGCACCCCTTCATTTCTGACTTTCCCAGCTTTTTTTTTGATTTTTTTTTTATTTTCCGCTTTTTGAGCTGACGTCATCATGTGCGTGATGTTGTCAGCTCCGTCAGCCTGTCGGAATTGAGCTTAAGGGCTCGGGCTCACATTTCTAGTTTCTGCCCAAGAAGGACATTTGTGAGTGCAGGTGAGAATGGACTGCCCAGGAAGGACTTTTTCTACTGGAACTGTTACTAAACTGTACTGCAGAGCTAAGCGAGCAGACTGGTTTGAATTAAGGTGGGGAACTGCATAGCTGTGTGTGTGTGTGTGTGTGTGTGTGTGTGTGTGTGTGTACTGAGTTGGACTGGTTTGAACAGAATGCTGTGTGTGTGTGTGTGTGTGTGTGTGTGTGTGTGTGTGTGTGTGTGTGTGTGTGTGTGTGTGTGTGTGTGTCCAAACTGGTTTAAATTGAATGCTGTGTGTGTGTGAGTGGACTGGTTTGAATTGAATTCTGTGTGTGGTGAGTGGACTGGTTTGACTTGAATGCTGTGTGTGTATGAGGGGACTGGTTTGAATTGAATGCTGTGTGTGTGTGTGGGCGGGCTGATTTGAATTGAATGCTGTGTGTGTGTGAATGGGCTGGTTTGAATTGAATGCTGTATGTGTGTCAGCGAGCTTGTTTGAATTGAATGATGTGTGTGTGAGGGGGCTGGTTTGAACTGAATGTTGTGTGTGTGTGTGTGTGTGTGTGAGCAGACTGGTTTGAAATGAATGCTGTGTGTGTGTGAGCAAACTGGTTTGAATTGAATGCTGCGTGTGTGTGAGCAGACTGGTTTGAATTGAATATTGCGTGTGTGTGAGCGGGCTGGTTTGAATTGAATGCTGTATGTGTGTGAGTGGGCTGGTTTGAACTGAATGCTGTGTGTGTGTGAGCAGGCTGGTTTGAATTGAATGCTGTGTGCGTTTGAGCAGGCTGGTTTGATTTGAATGCTGTGTGTTTGTGACCAGGCTGGTCTGAATTGAATGCTGTGTGTGTGTGTGTGTGTGTGTGTGTGTGTGTGTGTGTGTGTGTGTGTGTGTGTGTGTGTGTGTGTGTGTGTGTGATGGTTTGAACTGAATGCTGTGTGTGTGACTGCAGTTTCTTGGTCCACTGATGCAGAGTTTTAAACCTCTGTGCCAAAATACTCATATATCTGAATACATATTAGTTAAGTGGATCAGCTATGGACATCTGATATCAAGAAGTAATCGGATCCCTGAAGCAGTAGCCATGGTGATTAAAGACTTTGTCCTGTACCATTTCATTGAACAGATTTCATCTTTCTACAGGAAAATGCATCACTACACAATTATAATGTATATCCTGCTGACAAAACAAGCAAAGCTTAAAAGTTGTTAGCAGATTCCTTATGTTTTCCTTTTACTTTAGAATGATACTCAATTCAGGATCTAGAATTCAGTGTCATGGTTACTTTAGGAATATCAAAGCTTTAAGAATGTGCAATACATATCTAAATCTATTTTCTATTGACTTGCAATCTTCAAACCATAGCACTTCTGATTTACTTTATGAACTGTCATCTGTATATGAATGTAAACATTTAGTGTTTTATCTTGCATAGTAATTATACTGGAATGATGTCTCAATTATATGTAATTAGACTCTGAATTTTGGAAAAAGACAACTCTAACAAGTGCACCCTAGATATAAGCTGCTTAGTAAGATTTTGTTTAGCATTTTTCCATTTTTCCATATGTCAATCTCCATGTTTTATGTGTGCATGTATATATGTATGCACATAGTCATTTTTATGTTATTTGTGTGCCTGTTACTGTATAGGTGGGCTGGTCATTTGACCCTTTTCATCTAAAACCTGGATTTATGATTAGGTAAAGGAGTACAAAATGTGTTACAAGAATACAAGCAAAAAACATTTTATAGAACTTGAAAAATGTATAATAATGCAAAGAAGTTCATATTTGCTTACATCTTGGAACCATAATGAGATATTTAAAATAAAGATTAAGTTTATTTGAATGTGTAACAGGACATCATATCTATATGTAAATAGATTGCTTCAGGAGATGAACACTTTTAAAGAGAAACAAATTCACATTC
Organism: Protopterus annectens; assembly: GCF_019279795.1. Taxonomy (NCBI): domain Eukaryota; kingdom Metazoa; phylum Chordata; order Ceratodontiformes; family Protopteridae; genus Protopterus; species Protopterus annectens. The sequence goes on from NC_056728.1 coordinate 993,897,546, forward strand.
ATTTACAAATTATAGCCATGTCATCTTTAACCTGACAGCATATGAGCATTTATACATAAAATTATGTTTATCTAGACAGCATGTCAGTATTTTGTTAAATGCCTAAGGCTTCAATAGTTACCTCTCATTTTTTAAATTGTAATCATTATATATCTAACACATATATGTATGTTCCAAACACAAAACTTATTCTAGCAATTTTCTAAGTTTATCAGATCAGTATTTGAAGTTTGTCCCTATTTTGGGGCTGCATTCCTCCATTATTGGCTTTGTCTAGGATTTTTGTGCTAAGACATTGAGAGCTATAGTGAAGTGAGAACTGCATTCTGTATTCCCCATTATTGGCTTTGTCCAGGTTTTTGTGCTAAGAGGTTGAGAGCTATGGTGAGAAGTGAGAACTGAATTCACTAAATGATAGCCATTTAAGCTTCAGTCTTCCTATCTTTAAGGAAATGCTGATTTGGCATAGTGGTATGTTCCTCTGACTGTAGTGCACAGGGTCCTGGGTTCAAGACTTGCCAGTGAAATGCATGGTGGTAACACAACATTTTATTCTAGCAACCTTCCAAAATTATACAAGCAATGTTTAAAATATGTCCCTAGTTTTTGTCCTTTTGTCCCCCCTCCCAAAAAAAAAACTGTAATTGAAAATAAGATCAAGAAGCTTTGCAAGATGCCTATGGCCTACACTACTGTCATTCTATTTATAGTGTGAGTGTGGAAGTAGACTTTATGATGGAAATGTTCTGAATTGGGCAGTTTTGTCATTATTGATTCATGTATTTTGTTTCATTGCCTACAGCCTACTGGAAAATGTTCAAACAATAAATGTAAAATGTGCTCTGTCTAACAAGTGTGCTGTATTATACAAGGAATATAATTTAATAACATCAGGAAGGTGTATCATAGAACACATGTATGATTCCTGTTTTGTGTGCAAGGGGCCAATGATTTGAAAACAGCCCAAAGGTAATCTTTATCTACCACTGGCCAGATGCATATTCTTTGGATGTGGTGTGTGGGTTTCAATGCTGTTTCAATGAATGTGAAGTTCAAGGGCAGAGAAGTTTTAATGCCAAGTCTATTTTCATTGTGAGACAGTGTTGCTTTGTTTAGCAGATGTCTATTGGTATTTGTGCATTGGGCTGTAAAATGTAAAAATAAAATCCAATTAATCATTGTAGAAGTAAAGCAGTATGCACAAATTAGTGTTTATGGTAAATGGGGCAAAATAGCCATGTAATGGGACATTGGAATGGCTGCAGGGGGACTCTGGTGCCATATTTTGTTGTCTGTCTTCAGTTTGCATTTGAAAGTTGGTATCCCACAATTCCATTGGAGTGGGCAGGGTTAAATAATTATGCATCTAAATTTTATGTTAATCAGCGTACAGATTTGTACCTATTTTTTATGGGCCTTGTCCAGATTTTTGATATTTCCAGGTTGAGAGGTATGGTGGTAATCTCCATTTTTCAGACAAATGGCTTCTGAATATCATTCATCAAGGTTTCAGATGGCAGTAGGAGGAAATTCCTCTCGTCTAGTGAATTATTGCTCTTACTCCAGATCAGAATCTTTTGCTCCTAGTGCCAAAGAAAGAAAATGCTTGGAGACCATTTCTGAATCTTTCTTTTCTAGACCTCCTTGTGATATTGCTCTAATTCAAGATGATGTCACTTCACAACCTGTTACCTCCTATTCCTCTTTCAAGTTACATGGTAACACTAGACTTATGATTATCATCCCATCCCTATTTATCCAGAATTCTAATGTTTCTTGACAGAACTATATCTCTCAGATCTTCAAATCAGTTGTTTTTTCTTTTGAAGATAAAAAGAAGGGACGACCTATGTCAAAACAGACAATTTTGTTATACTTACCCTAACAAATCTATTCCAGGCAGGGTCAAAGCCTTCTCTACCAGGACCTTGACTTCATCTATGACTTTGTGGAAAGGATTGGATTCTAGAAATATTCATGAAGCTGCTGCTTGTTGTTTCTAGCATAGTCCTTTTGGAGCTCAACTTCCCTCGTTCTGCTGGCAGAAAAGCTCAGAAGGGCTTAATGCTCTAACTTTTCTTTTAGTCAGCTCAGCTCGAGCTGCTTGACTGTTTGGGTGTGTGGAAGGTGCCCTGAAACTTTTGAAGGTGGCCAGCTGATACATCCTTGGAAAGATATAACCCATATACATAATGCTACTGCAGCAGTAATCATTCATACATCTACTGGATGGTAAGTTCAGCATACACAATTGTACTTTCTTAGTTCAGGCCCTCTGCACCTATGCCTCTTTCATTCTTAGTCTCTCTCTTTTTCCTAATTGTCCAAGGGATTTTCTTTCTCCTCTTCCATTTTGGAAACAGAATAAATAGTCTCTACAGAATTTTTTTCCCATAGACCATATCCATGTTAAGAGTACTTTATCTAATTTATCTTCTACTTCCACCACTTTTGCTGTCCTCAATGTTTAGTGAAGAATGCTGGGCAGCAGAGCCTCTGGAAACTGTTGCACTTCAAGGTGGGGCATTTTTGTGTCTTGCTCACTAGTTACACAGGCAGTGCAATATGGAGTAACATCAGTGTAGGAACCCCATGGCACTTATCTGTCATTGCTGTAAAGAATATTTCTTTCCTGTTACAAGCCCTTCAGTTTCTACCTGGACTATGTTTTTAAAGAAGAAAACCCATCCATATCCCAACCCAAGAGATGAATGATAATGTTTAGGTAGTTGAATCCCCTCACCCAGCCAGCCAGCTGGTCCTCTGACACTGGAGTCACAAATTAAACCAGTGGTTGCTGGAATCCCAGAAGGAAGCTTCTTCTCTGCTTCACTTGGTAAGCCAAACTAAACAGTTTGAGGCAGAGATATCTTAGATATCTTACATGGTAGTAAACACTGTAGAAGATTCTTTGAGATACAGTAACAGCACAGATGATTTTGGTCGTTACTGTTAAATCAGATAAGGAGACATAAGATGATGGCAGGCAACAGGCAATACCACTGAAGACATTCGTCACTTGTAATTTCTGAAAAAGCACATGAAGATTTGGAGTTAGCATTGTAACAATCACTAGATAGCATTTAGGAGTATCTGACAGAAAAATTTGTGATCTGCTAAATGGAGGTAATGAATTTGAAAAGCTAAATGAGGGAGTATGGTCTGCAATATATAGCAAATTTAAAAAAAAAATATTTACACCAGATATCATGTCTTCTATGTCAAATAACTTTAACTTCAGGCTGCAGACAATCCCATGGTTTTTGTAGTCTTACTTTATCTCGACTTTAAAATTATGAGTCTGTGACATCATCAAGAGACTTAATAAATAACACACAGAAGTAGGAGTTCTTTGAAATTCTGTATACCATGTAATAAGCGATTTACTTTTCTTAACTCTTTAGCATTTTAGCTATATACTCCACTTCTAACACCCTCCCTTTTAAATCTATAATATATATATATATATATATATATATATATATATATATATATATTTATCTATAAAATAGCATGCCACAGATTATACTGGTCACAGCTACTGAGCTGTACAGCTGTATACTATCATGTCATGCACCATTTACACCAAATGAAAACTTTAGTAAACACTGAAAAAAGTCAGTTTTTAATAATGCATCTTTTTCAGTCCTTAGAATTATATTAGTCCAATAGCAGTTCATATATGTCTAGTTTATTCAATGGCCAACAATGTCGAACACATTTTATAGAACTATTTACACCAGCATCGTGTTTTCCCTACCAACAACTTTAACTTCAGACTGCAGACACTCCCAAGTTTTTTTGAGTCTTACTTTATCTCCATCTTTAAATTATGCAGCCTTCTACAGTTCATGTCATTGTATCATTTCAGTGTCTACGTTTTCCCCAGCTTTTATTTTACTCTGTGTTAGGTTTCAGGCATCAGTGTTGTTGATTTAAGGAAGTAACAACTGAGATGGTGTAACACAGAGCACCTACAGTGGAGTGTTCCTGTATTCCAAAATTCCCAGATGACAATCCCAGTAGTTTTACTTCAGCTTTTTCTCATGATATTCTTCAATGGTTAGGTAGTTTCCTTCCACTTTTCCCTTGGGTTAAGAATATTGTGGACAGAACATATACTTGAATTTCCATTCATATGCACATTTTCCAAATTCATGGTTTGTGTGCAACTCTGATAACATCAGTCATTCCCAATCTGAATAATATAGACTTTATTGCATTAATCTCACCTTCACTTTATTGTGTGTTTATCTCAGATAATTTGGAACACTATAAAGTACATAAAAGATATGTCTCTTCTTTGAAATGAAGCAAATCTGTACCATCTTTGCTGCATGGACAGGCTAGAACTGGGATGCATGTATATTTCTTCCTTTGAAATATGTGGAATGCATTGCAGATGGCAGCAATGTGCATTACTTGCATTACTTGTTCAGTTTGATCTGACATACCCAACTTATAGGATTACATCTTTTCCTCTTTCTCTACACTTTACTCTGATGTGATTCATGTATCCTGTCAAGAATGTGTTGTGTCAGAAAATTTGGAAATAATATTTTGCCAACTTTAAACATAACATCAAGCCAAGACTTGGACAGAGCTTATTTTTTCTTCGAAAGAAACATAATACTGAATTATTTTTTCTTTGAAACAATGACATTTGCTCAGACAATCTTTTCATTACAATTTTATTCAGTAGCTCTATTTCCAAGTTATAATCAGTGCCTTATAAAAACCAGCATGAGTGATTTAGAAAGAGTACGAAGAAAAGTACAAAAGGGCATCCAAGGATGCGAAGGTTTAGATCGTTATATTATATTGTTATAAGATTAAAATATTTTAACTTGTACAGCGTCTCAGTTTAATATAATTCATATAGCTATTAGGCCAGTCATTGAACATAATGTCTCATTGGCATGTATCTGTCCAGACTCATGCAGCAACTGAAATGTCCACAGAGATACCATATTCATGTGCCATCTCCTACGGACTACTAAGATGTGACCTGTGTCTGACATACAAGGCATCCTCTGACCCATTACCGATGGATTTAATGCACATCAGCAATTCAAATGGCTTCAGAAATACTTGGTCTAAGGATCTAAACTGCAGACATCAACAGAATAGTTTGGATGGGCAGTTATCTGTCACAGAGGCTACCACTGCTGTGGAACAGACTCACTATCTTCAAGAACAACTCAGATCTATGGTTGGAAAACAGAAATTTTACCCCAGAACTGCCCCCTGTATTACTAATGGACAGAAGTAGCTCCTAAAAGCATTATCCTATGCAAGGGTCCCCTCCAATTATCAATGGTATTATCTTTGTTATTCTCATTTGGTCTAATATATACTTATCACCCATGGGATGAGTAAGGCCAATCTATAACCAAATAGGTAGGTTATTTTGTGCACAAAAAAGGGAAATTGGCTAGCCTTAAAAATGGTCCACAAGGGCAGATAGCTTAGTACTTACCTATGAACCCACGGACATATTAAGTGGAGACCTTATTCTGGTGTATAAAGCATTTATTACCAGCTATCTCTGTGAATGTTTGGGTTTATCAAATATGAATAGAGAAGCATCAGACAACCTGTGTAGGAGATTATATATTAATGAAAGCAGCTGATATCGGGAATAGACAGAAAACTGTATTAAAGCAAGCAGTAGCTTAGATATTTTTAAGAAAAATGTGCACACTTATAATGGGGTGACTGCTTTGGTATGTTGGCAGGCTAAAAGGGCATTATTGTGTGTGCTTGAAATATTTGTAAGCATGTACGTATGTGTGTACATCTCTGAAATTCTTTCTCTTTCTCTCTCACTGTCTGTATTTGGCAGCTTCAGTACTATCCAAAGTACCTCTAGATCTTCAGTTATTTCTCCTTCATACCTCTCTGGTAAATATGCAGAGCTTATCACATCTTGTATATGCATTTCCTAACGTGGTCTGTAGTTCATTGTTAGACTATACATTTGTAGATTAAGTAACTTCCTCTGAATTCTTGGAAGTGTCTTGGGCAGTGACATTTTTAATATTCTTCACTAAGTTTTGTGATTTGCTTCCACCTTAACTTCTACATAAGCATATCTGTCAAATGCCCAAAATCCACATGCTCTTGTTAGCAGTTCCTTTTCTTTCTGATTATATCTCCTTTATAGAGTTGTACCAAGGGAGTCTGATGACTGAGAAACACATTGATTTATTGTAACGTACTTTGTATAAGTGACCTCAAGCACTTATTGATAGTTTATAAAAACTCCCAGACTGTTCTTTATATATGCAATCAACAAGTTATTAAGTCACTCTGTTAATAAATATGCTTTTTAATAAACATTGTATGCTATCATTAAGCAATGGCAGTTGCTGATTGACAGCACAGAAACATTTTAAAATCTGTTATTTTTAAAGTGACAACTTAATTACTAGTTGTTACCTTTAAATATACAATAGCTTATAAATTCTCTTCGAGTGATCATGATCACTTATCCACAGCACAGAAAATGAATAGACAGCTATAGCTACATTAAAAAAGAATTGTTTAACAGTGTAGAAACAGTATACAAGCAACCACATAATGACAACTTAAATGCTATCGAGCTGTTACTATGACAATGCTATAACAAATCTGCTTAATTTAATGAAGCCTGCTTATCTGAAGGCCAGACATGGGTTTATCAAATATGAACAGAGAAGCATCAGACAAGGACCTCCTCATACCTTCTCTTTGTATCGTTCTAATGTTTTATGCATCTGTAAATTTTGGCAGATTTTTTTAACTTTTTCACAATATGCCTTGAGAGAAGGCTTAGTAAATAAGACACAGAAGCAGGAGATTCAGAATAACCTTCATGAGGACTATATTCAGACTGATTTCTGTGGAACTAATGTTTACCACATGAAATGCAAATCACCGTAGATCGTAAATCAGCATTAAAGTTTTATACCATAATCATCATCTAGCAATGCTGTTCTAAGTCCTCTGAGAGCAGTCAGTATGATTTGGGAGGGTCTTTGCAATGCTGCATATCTTTTTGTGAGTCCAGCTGCTGTTCCAAAGGACTGGAAAGATACTATTGTGTAACTAGTGTGGAGGAGTTTTAGGAAGTTGTTTGGTATTTCAAGCTATTTGCAAACATGGAATAGATGGAAAGGATTATATAGGGATTGGCCAAGTTCCTGAAAGCTGATGGACTGGCACAATAAGCTACTTATCAAATTGACACCGTAGAATTATATACCACTATCTGCAAGAAAATACTGTGAGGAAAAAGTCCTTCTAGGCTTGGCTACTTTGAACTGATACAGAAGCTTCTCACAATGGCTATACAGATGTTATACAGTGGCGTCTCAAAATCCTGAATTCTCATAATTGTGCATTGTAACCACATGCCATACACTGCCTTGGGGAGGGGACATTTTGGATGTAGTTATATTCCAGAGGGTGTTATAAAATTGTAATAATTCTGGCTACGTAACCGGTAGAAGCCAAAAATCAAAATTAAGATTTGCATATACAGCAAGCTTTTTTTTTTTCTAGCAGTTGTTTGAAGAAATACTACCTATAAATCCTGTGATCAGTTTTAATATTATCTAATTTATTTTATTTACTTTGCCAGACCATTTAAACTCTTTGGTATTTAAGTCCACAGGAAGCAAACATTTTACTCTGTATCCATTCTGATTCTCCTCTTCCACCTTGCTTTCTTTTATTTCTCAATTGTTTTTATTGAAAATTTTAACAAAAAACATTAATATACAATAACATAAATATTATAAAACAAACAGCAATGGTAATTACCAACTAAAATAACTCTTTACAATGGTAAAATAAATGTGATGAGTAGTTGTTAGTTAATTATTAAAGTCTGTTTATCTATCAGTTCTTTGAATTTCAACCATATATTATATGAAGAGGTTCTTGTCTTTTTTTTCCCCAAATTTTTTTTTATTTTTCAAATACATTTGAATGAATTCCATAGTATTTACACATAACCTGCTAAATAACTATGTACACTATTTACATTAGCCTGACACTATAACAGATCTTAATGTATACAGTTACTTTATAAGTATGTCCAATACATTATCAGAGTGTTTGATCTATTATTTATAGTGCCGATCAACTATAAGACTTTTCCCCAAGGGTTGTTGATAAATGGCTTTGGATAAATTCTTAGTTTTTAATTTCCAATAATGCTGTGTGGTCTTCAGTAGGATCTAGAAATTTTCCAAAATTGGTATTGTCTTTGTATTCCATCTTCTTGTTATACACTTCCTTGAAATTGCAAGTATAGTCTATACTAGATACATGTTGTTTGACCTATTTAAATGAGGAAAATGATTCATTAAATAAAGCTTATAGAAAGTTAATACCATTCCAAAATGGCTTAATTTAACGCAATCAAAGAAAATGTGGTTTCAATCTGCACTGTGTACTTGCTCACATCTCCAACATATTCCTTTTATGGAAGAACTAATTTTACTGATTCTGTCTGGGGTTAAGAATGCTCTGTGCAAGCATTTCCAATTAAAAACGTTCCAGTATTGTGTAAAGGATGTATATTTTATCAATAATAAGATATTTGTTTTAATATTTTTAGTTAACTGTATTGAGTGTCATTTTGTTATATATTTCCAATATGAGGTTTTGGGTGTTGTTTTATAGTTTATCAATATTTTGTAAAATTTTGAAATACTGTTTCCCATGTCAAAGTCATTATATATGATTTCATATATGTATTTTGTAAATTTAGGTATTTCTTTAAATGAAGAATTGTTAAATATTCTACTTAAATCTTGCGAATATGACAGAATACTCTGTAAAGTTAGACAGTCCTGTTGTGGAATTTTGTATGTTGCTTTTATTACCTGCATATCTAAAACTTTTAGTTCTTTGATACACTGGAGCCAACAAACAAATCCTTTCTGTTCCCAGGAATTAATAATTTCTCTATATATTTTATGTGGAAAGTTCTTTGTGACTATAAATGGTGTTAAAAGATCAAACCAGATTTTTAAATCTATATTTCCATTAATAATTTTCCTAAATGAGTCAATGTAATAATTAATCATACAAGTTTTAGTGGGTTTAGTTATGTTATATTGCATACTAATACAGAATATCTTCCATAGCAAATAGTTTTTATCTTTTATTTATTTCTTTTTTTTGTAAATCAAATTCATTTATTGATATTACAGTTAGTAATTCTTTCCAGTTTGCAGAGTAATTTGGACTTATCCAATCTGTGATTGTTTTAGATACTGATGCTTTTATATATGTTTCTATATCAGGAACCTTTAATCCTCCCTGTTTCCATGGTTTGATATGCTGTATTAAAGCTATTCTGGGAAAACATAAAAATGTAATTAGGCATGAATTTATTTCTTTAAGTATATTCCTTTCTGGTAACAGTTGTATTGCCAAGGCTATATATATAGGATATTGGCAGTAAAACCATTTTATTAACTGTAGTCTATCTTCAAATGTTAATATTATTTTGTTCCATTTTTCAACAGAGATTTTAATTGTATTGATGATATTATTGTAGTTTTGAGACTAATTCATTATTATTCTGGCATAACTCAATTCCTAGACATTTTAAGGTAAATTCTTGTTTTCCTATGAGGTGACCCCCTTAGTCTGCAGTTCGTTTTTTATTTAAAAATAAAAATTTAGATTTTGATTTATTGAAATGGAGTCCTGAAGTCATGTGAAATTTGTCAAGTAATATGTCTAATTCTTCTAATGTATCTTTTGTATTAGATAATGTTAGTAATATGTCATAAGCAAATAGCATTACTTTAGAATTGTATTGTTCATAAACATCTATTCCTTTGATTTTTATATTGTTATGAATTGAATCTGCCAATATTTCAATAGCCAGAGCAAAGAGAATCGGTGACATGGAACATCCTTGTTTAATGCCTTTTGTTATATGTATAGATTCAGAGGTAAAAGGACCTAACTTGACATATGCTGAATTATTTGTATATATATTCTTTAGGAGATGAACAAAGGATGCATGAAATTCAAATAGCATTAGGATTTTGAATACATTGTCCCAATTTAGGGAATCAAAGGCTTTCTCTAGATTTAAGCCAATTATAAGTGTTTATTTTCTTTATTAACATAATCTATAAGAGGAATTATCCTTTTAATATTGTCATGTGTGTATCTATGATATATAAATCCAGTTTTATCATTATTTATTATTTTGGATAGTGGTATTTTCATTCTGTTAGTTAATATTGTCATAAATATCTTATAGTCATTATTTAAAAATGATATAGGTCTATATGAGGTACAGAGGTTTGGGGATTTGTTTTTATTTAGGATTGGTGTGATTAAGGAATATCTCTGAGAGGGTGGTATTAAAGCTTGTGACTGAATTTCTAATAGAGTTTTATAGAAGAGGGGTAGTATCTTTGAAGGAAAATGTTTATATATTTCCATAATTATGCCATCTATACCTGGAGCTTTATTATTTTACCCTCTTTTATTGTATCTGTAATTTCTTTGTAGGATATGGGTGCTTGCAGATCTAGTTTTAATTTTTCTGGTATTTTTTTTTTATATTAGAACATTTTTCATCTAGATTTAATTGATCGATATGTATATTTTGTTTTTGGATATGTTCCATATAGTGATTTCTATAGGCATCAAGAATGTCACCTATATCCGAGACATTTTCCCCTTTCTTTTCATGGAAGATACTTCTAATGTTATTAGCTTTTGATTGTAGTTTGATTCTTGTGAATAACTTATGTAGATATTTGGGAGAAGTGGCCAAGGTATTAATGTTTAGTTTTTCTAAAGCTAAACTAGTTTTATGTGTTAGGATTTCATTGTATTTACTGACAAAAGTTTGGATTGTAGATCTAATAATTCAGAATCCTAATAATTCAAAATCCCATTCTCTGATTTGTTTTATACCAAGTTAGGGTTTTACCATATATGTAAGCTTTTAATGAGTCCCATGTCATTATTTTATTTATCTCTGTTGTGTAATTAATATCTAAGCAGAACTGTAATTCAGATAATAACCATGGTTTGATTTCTTTAATTCTAGTTATATATGCTGGAATTCTGGAGTTAAAGATTAATGGTTTGTACCCATTTTGAAGTTTTAGTATCAATGAATTGTGGTCTGAAAAGGGGCAGAGAGTGATTGAGAAATTAATGATTTTATAGTGCAAGTCATGGGCAGCAAATATTTTATCTATTCTAGTTTGGGTACCAAATCTGTGATCTTGATGGGAAAACAACAAAGAGTTATCTTCTTTAAATTTGAAAGTATCTACAAGATGAAATGATTCTACCCACTTGTTTAAATCTTTTGATACAGCAGATGTACGCAGCTGTCTTTTATTTGTAGTTTCAGAAATATGAAATATACAGTTAAAATCTCCTCCTAATATTAAGTTGCCTTTATAATGATTGGAAATGAAATCCAATTGTTTTTTAACAGTTCCTGTTCCAATGCCTGGGAACCAATATAGACTGGCTAGGGTCCATATTCTGTTATTATATTTAACTATTACTAATGCCATAAGGCCTTCTTTACCTTCATACGTATAATAAATGATTTCTGGGTTAATCCCATTTGTTTTCCATAAAATTGTTAGCCCTATTGTCTTTGTCTTATAAGTGGATTGTGCCGATATCATATATTCCTTAGGATTCCATTTGCAATTGTCATTTGTTTTGAAATTAGTTTCTTGAAGGAAGACAGTTTGTGCTTTGTTCAGTTTTAAATATTTCAGTAAATTTGATCTCTTGCTAGGATTGTTTAAGTCATTGGTATTTAAAGATAATAAAGTTAAATCCATCTTAGATTATTTAGACTATGTATTTTTTGCAACTATTAAACATATTCCTCTGATAACTATAAAGTATAAGTTTGAGCTTTTAAAGGAAAGTATCAGTTTTATACTTTGAGTGTTTACCAATAAAGTAATGTTTTGGTCAGGCATACTAAAAATGTTTTTGTGAAATAACAAATTTAAATTAATAAATGTTAGCAAAACTAAGATCCATACTAGCCATGGAATGAAAATCATTCCTAATCTGATGGATAAATCTAAGTCCATCAGATTATCAATCATACCATGACAATCCAGAACATCTGAGCTCCATTAATTGAATTATCATATGGAGAATATCTGTAATAGGAATGAGCAATATTTATTTTATTTTGAACAGATATAGTGCTATTGTAGATTAGGCAGAATTCTAATACAATATAAATATCTACTTATTGTATAAGCAATTAATATTTACATGAAAGATAGATGACAAGCAATTCAATCATAGTAAAGTAGGATGTATCTTATATAAAACATCAGTAAAAGATTATAGCACACAGTTATTTAGCATATTCACCCTTATTGATGAAGTCTTTCAAAATGTATTACTTAATATAAATAGATGGTACTAATATTTATACCTAATGTTTATAATAGAATGTATTTTACTGGCTATATCAAAAATTGTATTTCATTGTTTTCCAGCATTTAAGTAATCACTTTGTTTGTTGCAAACTTGTTTTAAGCATCAAGTTTGTTTTATGTGAACATTGATGAAAGTTAGTGCATTTTAATTATCAGTGCGTCCCTCTTCCCCCATTTACTATACATAAGAATTTTCATACCTGTCATTTCTTAGTATAAAATGAGTGAAATTATAGGTTAAAAACAACACATTCACTTATTGTGCTTAATGATTACAAATTCCCTTTCCATATTCATAAATTGCCATTTTATGACATATACTGAAAGTTTTTAGATTTAAATAGCAACTTTCTATTTTGTTTAGTCAGCAAAGGTTAAACTGAGTGATTATTGCCAATGTAATACTATTTGTTCCGAATATGATTGTTACATTCTGTGACAGTCCTAGTTCAGGCTTCTATTGTTTCTTGAACAACTTTGTCAGTTTGATGTAATGTATAAAACATTAGTTACCTTGGTAACAGCTTAAGTATTATGTATGGTCAAGATTGGTTACAAAACCACAATTCAAGTTGAAGCAAACAATTATATGACTTGTTATGCACATTTACTTATATGAAAAAATAATCATGCTTCCCCTTGATGTTCAATATAGTGTATGTCATTTATGACAAGTTAAAACAGTAGTGTTATTATTCACAAGCCCATGTTATTAAACTGAGTGTCTGTTGTCAATTTAATACTATTTGGTCAGAATATGATTGTTACATTCTGTGGCATTTCAAGTTTAGGCTTCTATTGTTTCTCTTGAACAACTTTGTCAGTTTGATATCATGTATAATTAGTTACCTTGGTAACCACTTAAGTATTAAATATGGTCAAGATGGGTTGCAAAAACTACAATTCAAGTTAAAGCAATTAAACGACTTGTTATGCATATTTACTTATATAAGAAAATCATCATGCTTCCTCTTGATGTTCATTGTAGTGTATGTCATGTATGACAAGTTAAGACAGTAGTGTTATACACAAGCCCATATTATTAAATTCTATTTTTAATATATAAATTCAGAAGACTGCTTCATCTTATATGATGATTATATATTATATATCTAGATTTACTAAAATCATATATTACATAACTATTGTGTTTTTTTAGCTATTGCTTAATTATTTGAGAGAACACAAGCTGTAATGCTTATTCTTATTATAAGCTCCTTCCAAGCATGCTTATACAGTCCATAGACTTTAAATTATGAGACCCTTCTAGTTTCTTATTTGTTATAAGTATATTTCCATCCTTACATACATACATATCAGTACTTCAAGCACGGGCAGCAATGCCCATCCAGTTTTGCCAGAATACCATTTACTAGTTCATGTGGTGTGTTTCCAGGCTGTTCTTAAAATATCCAAACCAGTATTTGTCCTGTTCCATTTTACCAGCCTATTCCATGCTGTGGCCACTCTGCTAGTGAACCACTCAACACACCTTCCATTCCCACTCATATTTCTACAAAGGAAATCTGATGACTCTCTAGCACTTCCTGGCAACCCCAAATACCCCTAGAATCAGCTATCCCCATATGGCCAACACGTCCAAGCAAGCTCACCTCCCAGACCACTGCAAAGGGTACTGCACAAGACCAAGTGCTCTTAGTCTTTCACAATAAATCAGACTTCCACTCTTATGTAAGTCCTTAATGTGTTTGGACCAAAATACATTTTAAATATAAAATTGCACTTATTATTATTTTTTTTATCAAGAATCAACTTAATGAGCTAAACAAAGTGTTGAGAGACCAGCAATATTGTACATGTGGTTTAAAACAGCCCTTTTATCGTATTTTTTTTTTCTTAAAAAACAAAAACTTCATTGCCAAGAATCATCTCAGGGGCTCCTCAGAGCCGTTAAGCATTATCATCACTCTGTCTCCGTTACCATAGGAACCTGGGAGCATCTGTTTCTGTTAGTGTGTCTGTGTACTGCATACCAGAGGCTCGCGATGCACCTGAAACAAAGTTTCACTTCACTAAAACTTCAAGACTAAATTCCCTCCCTTTCAGTGTCAGCCAGGAAAAGAATGGAGAGCAAACAGATAAAAAAAAAAAAAACTTCCCAACAAGCCACCACAACAAGAGATAACACATTCTTCCAGCCTTCCCACCTCTCACTCAGCAGATGTATAAACAAACTATTCTCTTCCAGAATATCCCAAATCACACTTTTATCCACCCCCTTCCCCTGGTTCCAGGCTAAAACACCAAATGTCTCTTCCTAATACACAAGCATCAGTAAACCTCGATCACAAGCTGCAATCCACAGCTTCCCGGAGATGAAAACAGCAACATACAACAGCTGCCAGACACAGCTGCATCCACATACACCATGTCAGGCTTAATCAAACAGAACTCAAAACTGTAATGCCTGCCATAATTGATATTAACTTTGTTTAGACAGAATAATAATGACATTTGTACTAGCTGCCACACACGGCTGTATCCATGCACACCATATCAGGATTGATCAAACAACATTCATAGCTGTGATACCTGTCATAATTGATATTAACTATGTTTAGACAGAATAATGTTGACATTTGTACTAAGCGCTTGCGACTATTATTTAACCAGGATATACATGACATTTCTAAATCAAACTTTAACTGAAGAAGGCATACGTCTCCATGATAGCATTTTTTTTTCAAAACACTCTACTGTTACTCTATTATATATGATGTTAAATTGTTACATTTGAGTCTGAACTCTGATTAATGGTACCTTATTGAATTAGTTAATTAATTATTTAAATTATTATAAGTAAAATCAATGAAACATTAACAAGATAAATATTCCCTGAGTTCAAGTAGGGGAATAGAAACGTCTATGTTTGTATTATATGTTGCTTTGTTTGGCTTATATATAATGTAAATAGTAAATCATCTTGACCTACCTTTGTTTGTGAAGAACTATTGGACTCTTTGAACATTCTGAATAAATCATGAATGTTTTTCAGTTGTTTAAGAAACCCTCCTTTTTTAAATAAAAACAGATGTCAAGTGATGTACCATATCAATTGATATTTTGAGAGATGTAGTTGTACGAATTATTTTTTTGGGACAGCTATCTTGGAATCAATTTTTTGTTTCTTCTTTCTAGCATCAAAGGATTTGTTTCTTTTATTCTTTTAAGAGTAGGGGCCATCTATTCCATTTCTTCTGGGATAGACACTATGTTGTTGTTTTTGATGAATATAGTAGCTTCTTCTAAGTCATTAAAGGTTCTCATCTCATTGGCAAAAAGTATTTTTATCTTGGCTGGAAAGGCCAGCTCTGCTTTAATGTTGTTTTGTTTCAGCAGTTTTATTATTGGTCAGACTTTTTTTCTTTGTTCTAGTATTCTGGAAGAATAATCATTGTCAAACCTTATCAGGATTTGGTTGTATTTTAAGGGTGATTTTCTCCAAGCAGATTTTAATATTAGTTTCTTGCCCAGAAATGAAAGAAATTGTATAACTAAGGATCTAGGTGGAGTATTTGTTCAGTTAGAAGCAGGTTTTCTCAGTGCTCTATGCGCCCTTTCAATTCCAAATGTAAGTCCATCTTTCAAGTCTAAAAATTCAGGAATCTGGGTTGTTAAGAAAGAAATAATGTCTTCACCGTCAGTGTTTTCAGGCAGACCAAAGATCCTTATGTTGTTTCTCCTTTCCCTGTTTTCTAAATCATCTATGTTGTTAAGCAGCCATGTATTCTGTTTAAGCAGAAATTCTTTTTGGAATTCTTTCTCTTTGCGCCCTTTCAATTCCAAATGAAAATCCCTCTTTCAAGTCTAAAAATTCAGGAATCCAGGTTGTTAAGAATGAATTAATGTCTTCACATTCAGTGTTTTCAGGCAGACCAAAGATCCTTATGTTGTTTCTCCTTTCCCTGTTTTATAAGTCATCTATTTTGTTAAGCAGCCATGTATTCTGTTTAAGCAGAAATTCTTAGAGTCTCCCTTCAATGTCATTTAGAGAAGTCTCTATATTTGTTATTTTTGTATGGTGTTGCTGTAATTGTTCCTTAGGAGTATCAGTCTGTTTTTCAGAATTTAATTTGAGGTTTTTTAAGTCATTTTAAAGCCATCTATCTTCAAAGATAGTTCCTGTAAGGTAGATGTCATCAATTGCAATTCTTTTTTCAAAGCAGCATCTAGATGAGAATTCCTTGAGTTGTTCATATTCAGTGACTCAATATATTTTGGTTACTTAACAGGAAAATTATTGTATATCTCTACCAAAATTGATATTTGTATAGTTTAGTAGTTTATCTATAGATTTCTGATGTTCCAAACTTAAAAATAATAAAAGTTTCCTATATTATTATACTAGTTTATGGAGCTCTCAAAATTCTCTGCTCTCAGTTGGCCATCTAGGCTCCACCACAAGAGGTTCTTGTCTTGATTGTGAGAAGTTCAAGATGACGGACTTCAGTTGCCAAGTGTACAAATTCCTTCATAGTAGTAGTAGTCTGATTCTTCCAGTTCTTGGTGATGACTTTTCTTGCTAATGTTAAGACACTCCATAAAAGAGGATATTTTATTTTTGTGACACAAGTGAGAATAGGTGTATTAAAAAAATAATAGATTTGGTCAGCATAAATTTATCATTAAAACAGACTGTAAAAGAAAATTCATATGATCCCAATATGTTTTAAGTTGCATACAGTCATAAAACATATGCTGACAGTCAGCTTTAACATTTAGTTTATATCTGTAGCATCCTATATCTTTATTAAACACCAATTCAACTCTATGTGGTATGATAAAGATTCTATGTAAGAACGTCTGAGAGAATACCCTCCACCTCATTGATGAAGTAGTTTGTTTTGAATGGTATTAGTTTTGTATCATCTTCACTTGGGGAGTTATGATTAACAGGTCTAAAATAATCCCAGTAGCTTTCTTTGTAACATGCTGTTGATTTCTTAAGTATCTTATATTTTTTTGATAGAAGTCCCTTTGGAATTATAATCTGGTATATTAGAATAATGAGTGAATGAATGTGGAGAAAGAATTTCTAACTATTGGTTGCGTTAGAGTAATCTTATGTTCAACCAATCGTCTACAGTTTTGAATTTCTAACCACATATCTTTCCTGAACTCAGACTTATTAATGATATGGTCAACATTTTATAACTTCCCATTGTCTAGCAACTGATACCAGTATAGCAGTTTTTTCTTTAAATGTAGTCATTGTTGTGAAATTAAATGCGTTGATACTATTCTGAGTGTAGGCAATTGGAAATACAAAGAAAATCCATGCTTTATATTCATGGATCCTGAAAATGAAAATTTTAAAGGAGGTTGTTATCGTATTAATATAATAAGAGTTAAGTGGTTTGTTTTTGTTTTCTATAAAATAGTCTTTTGCTAACCAATTAACTTTATTAGTAGCTATTTTAGTATTATATAATGTTGTTAAATTATTGGATTTACACCAAATACCTCCCTGAATATCTTTCCATTTGGCATTATAATTTTTATTTAACCAATAAAGTATTGTCTTAACAACTGAGAATAAGGAATATAATTCTAAATCTGGAAGACCAATACCACCTGATGATGTCCAATGTCTAATATGATGGTTTAAAGCCAATTTAAGCTTATTAGGAAACCACAAAAATCTCAGAAACAAAGAATTATAATATTTTATATTTTTTGGGAGTGGGAGAGATAATGATTATATTATATATACAATTTTAAGAAGGATAATCATTTTAATTAAGGAAAGTCTATTTTCCATGATGAAAAAATATTCCATTTATTAGGAATTTGTTTTATGGAATTTAAGTTATTATCAAAGTAAACTTTATTGTCATTTAGAACTGCACACATGTAGCCCAAATGAAATTTCATGCATCAGCTCAATTCTTGAGATTACAAAGGAAAGTGAAACAACACATACAAGGAGAGGAATAAGCATAACTAACAAATACAATAATACTCCCAATACATGCAAGAAAGAACAGAGACATTTACCAACATTCATAAATGAAAAGAATATCCTCCCCTGAGTTAAATTAACAACCTCATTTAAAGCAATACAAAGCACACTACAGATTGAAATGCCCATGTTATTTGTCTATTATACCATGACCCCCCATTAAATATCCTAAACGCGCACGCTGATTGGTCAGCGTGCACGTTGTAAATCGACTTATACTAATGGAAAAAGGTCCAGTCGCCCAGACTTTTTTCCATTAGTATAAGTCTTTTTTAAAACACTGTCTCACTATGTTAAAGGAGTTTAACATAGCGAGACAGGTTTAAAAAAAGCAACGGAGATCTCTGTTGCTTATTTTAAAGCTGTCTCGCTATGTTAAACCCATTTAACATAGCAAAACAGTTTGTAAAAAGCAACGGAGATCTTGCTTTCTCCGTTGCTTTTTTTCAAAACTGTCTTGCTATGTTAAATGGGTTTAACATAGCGAGACAATTTTAAAAAAAGCAACGGAGAATCTCCGTTGCTTATTTTAAAGCTGTCTCGCTATGTTAAACCCATTTAACATAGCGAAACAGTAAAAAGCAATGGAGATCTTGCTTTCTCCATTGCTTTTGCCCACAGCTCTGATGTACTGCATAGGCATACATATGTGCAGTACATCAGAACTGCCGCAGAATACCAGACAGCTGCGGAAGGGCAGCAAGGAGGCATTATACAATGTCATTATTTAAGAAAAGTAATTATTTTTTTCCTTAAATAATGTCATTAGAATAACAATAACCCACTTCTGGTGTGGGTAATGCTGGATTTACCCACTGTTGGCTTTGTTTGGCCACTTGGGCTTCGCCTTCATGACCAAACCACGCCAACCGTGGGTAAATCCAGCATTACCCACACCCAGGCGTGGGTTATTGCTATAATATTGCACTTTAGTGAGTTAAATAATAATGACTATGGATAAAATAAATAAATATTCCATTTACTTGGAATACATGTAAGTATATATTGTACAAATAAATAAAAATTGACATATTATGTATCCAGACCCTTGGGACTAGTGCCTGAGTTCAGAAGTCTAATCACTGTAGGGTAGAAACTGTTACTGAATCTTGTTGTCCTGCAGTGAATGCTACAATATCTCCTGCACAATGCCAGATGCATATTATTTTGGTGGCCTTTCAGATGCTTCTTGCAGAATAAAGATGTTGTATTGATGGAAGACTGAAACCTGTTACCTTCTCTGCAACCCTCACCACTCTTTGTAGCGCTTTTCTTTCTGTAGCTTTGCAGCTTCCAAACCACACTGTGAAGTTGCAGGTCAGGATGTTCTCTTTTGCACCTCTATAGAAGGTGGACAGAATATGAGGAGGAAGCTTAGCTTTTTTCGGCCATCTTAAAAAGTGGAGGCATTGGTGTGCTTTCTTGACCAGTAGGGTGGTGTTTCCCCAACCATGAGAGATCCTCTGATATGTGTACACCCAGGAATTTCGTACTTTTAACCCTCTCCATGCTCTCACCATTAATCCTGAGCACTGGGTGGCTTATTGTCCTTTTCCTGAAGTTGATAATGATCTCTTTGGTTTTGCTTACATTTAGGTCAAGGTTGTTCCCCTCACACTAACTGATTAGAGATGCTACCTCCTTTCTGTATTTCCTTTCATCCTCCTTTGTGATGGGCCCCACGACTGTGGTGTCAACAGCAAACTTGATGATATGGTTGGACTTGTGCTTAGCATAGCAGTCGTGGGTCAGGATGGTGAATAACAGTGGGCTGATAACACCTCCCTGTGGAGCCCCAGTGTTAATTTTGATGCACTTTGATGTGCTCTTTCTTGAACACACCCTCTGTAGTCTCTCAATCAGGAAGTCCAGGATTCAGTTGCAGAAATGTTTACTGATTCCTAAATGTGCCAGTTTTTCTATCAGATGCATTAGTACCACCACATTAAATGCAGAGCTGAAGTCTATGAACAACATCCTCACATAGTTGTCTTTGCCCTCTAAATTCTCCGGGGAGATGTGTAGTGCTACTGATACGGCATTAGCCATGGATTAGTTAGCTCTGTACTCAAGCGGCAGAGGGTCAAAATCAGGAGGTAGGCATAATGAAAGATGCTTTTTGATCTGCCACTCTGCACATTTCATAACAGTGGATGTCAGAGTGACTGGTCTGTAGTCGTTAGGTCTGGGGGGGAGTGCTTTTCTTAGGTAATGGGATGATGTTAACTTCCTTGTAGCATGAGGGTACGTTTGCCATGGCAAGCGAGGTGTTTAATATTTCCCTGAGCACTGTGCATAGTTGAGCAGCAAGGCCTTTTAACACTTTGACCAGCATGTTGTCTCAGCCAGCAGCTGTCCTGGTGTTCACTGCCCTTAGCTCTATTCTTACCTCTTATGCACTGAGGCTGAGTACTGCATCCTTATCATTAGTGGGTAGCTTTAGTGCCAACTTTTTGTTTCTTTCCACAAATCTATCAAAGAAGATGTTCATACTGTCCTTCAATGGAATTCAATGCTGTCTTCCCAGTGTGCTGACCTGATTTTGTAATCAGTGATCTCCTGTATGCTTTGCCATAGTCTCCTTGCATCTTTCATGTCCTCAAAGTGGCTCTGTACCTTTCTGCCATACTCCCTCTTAGCCTCCTTTATACCCTGCCTCAGATTACCTCTTGCTACACTTATGGCTGCTTTGTCCTTAGAACTGTAAGCTGTGTTTTACTCCCTCAGAAGGTCATATACCTTAGGGGTGAACCATTTATTTTTATTTTTAGTTTTAGTTTACATTTGTTAACCAGGGGTGTCTGACTGAGCCAAAAAGGCCCTTTTTCAGCAGAGGCCTGGGGAAAAAAGTTCCACAAAGAAAAATTATAGACACACTTAGTTATTTACACATGATCAGTGTAGTAGTTGTGAGTAAGACTGAAAACTATTATCAAGTGCTCTATATTTAGTATGTATATGTTATCTGCTTTCACTAGCCTGGGGAGCAATCATGGCACTGCCAACTTTGCTTGAGATGTTGCCTGATGAGGTCTTTAAAGGAGGCTTTGGATGATGTGTTTTGAATGCTAGTAGGGACAGAGTTCCATGTTTTAGCCATTGAACTACTATATAGCACATCTCCAAAGCTATTGTAGATGTTGGTGACTTCTAGTAGTAGTTTGCTTAATGATCTAAGAGGCCTTTTGGCTGAGTGATGTTGTACTAGGTTTTTGAGGGCAGGACACTTATTGGGGAGGTAATAGATAGAATGACAGGGGCAGAGCTGATTGTAGGTTAGGAGGTTGGGCAGTTCAAGCCAGTGGAGCTGTCTCAAAGCAGTACAGTGATGAGTTCTATATGAGCAATTTGAAGCAAAGTGGGCAATTCTGTTATAGCAGGCTTCCATTTTGCTTAGTTCAGTTTTGTTGAGATTAGTCATAATGGGAGATGCATAGAGTAGGGTGGATAGAAGTTGGGAGCGAGCAATGGCTGATCTTGTGTTGCTGGTAAGAAATGGTTTGATAGGTAGAGTGACCCTAGTTTGGCATGTACTTTTTTTATAGTTAAGTTGAGATGACTATCAAATTTTAGGTGGGAGTCTATGGTTATTCCCAAATAGCTTAGCGTGTGCCACTGGAGCAATTGGAGTAGCATTTGTGGAGTAGATAGTGAATTAACTGTTAGTGTTTTTGTTAGAACTGGTTATAATCATAAGCTGAGTTTTCTATGGATTGAGGATAAGTTGGGCTTTGGTAAAGTAGTTTTCAATGTCAGAGAATGCTAGCTGAGTTGTTTGCAGGAGGGTGGGAATGTTTTGTGCAGCACAAATTAAGGTAGTGTCATCTGCATACTGAATTATAGATGCATGCTGTGTGGAGGTATGGAGGTCATTTGTGAAGACTGTGAATAGTAGTGGTCCTAAGATAGAACTCTGTGGGACTCCTATAGTTCTGGGAAGTTGAGGAGAGAGAGAATTTTCCCGTTTCACAGCTTGGTACCTGTCAGTTAAGTAGCTTTGGAAACAGGTAAGAGTGGAATTTGATAGGTGATACTGGTTTAGTTTGTTTAGCAGGATTTGGTGTGAGACTGTGTCAAATGCTTTGGACATATCCAAAAAAAGAGTTGACACTTGTAGGCTTTCATTTTTGAGATGGTTTACTGTGTCTGTGAAGCAGAGGAGGGCTGTAGTGGTACTATGGGCAGGTCTGAAGCCATGCTGAGTAGGTGACAGGATGTTGCTGTCTAGGAGATAGTTTAGCATCTGGATATAGATGCATTTTTCTAGGATTTTGGCCAGGGAGTAAAGCAATGGGTCTGTAGTTATTAAGTTCAGTGAAGGTCCCGCCTTTATGTATGGGTGTAACATAGGATATTTTCCAGAGTTTGGGCACATAGTTTTCAACAATTGATCTTTTTATGAGAGTGGAGACTGGGATAGCAATAGCATCTGCTGTGAGTTTCAAGAAATAGCTGGGGAGTAAGTCGGCTGCTGTTGATGAGGTTTTTAATTTGGAGTGCATGCTTTTGATTGAAGTGGTGGAAACTGTTTTGAGGGAAAAGCTTGTATTAGTGTTATTTGTGTTGGGGGGATAGTGAGGAAGGAACTGTCCTGTGATACTAAGGATAGAATTGAGTTCACAAAGTGGGAGTTGAATTGTGTTTCGATGGGAACTTTAGTGTCAGTTGTGGTTGGTTTTGGGGTAGCCTTTTGGGTGGATTTTAGTAGCTGGTTTACATTTTTACAAAATTTTTGCTGGCTGTGTTGGTATTTAGTTTGTAATGTTGTGTAGTAAGATTTTTTTGTCCAGCCCAATGCATTTTTTTGCACAGTTGTGCAGTTCTTGGTACTTAGTTAGGCTTTGTGTTTCTTTGTTTTTTTTTATGCTAATGCCAGGCAGTGTCTCTGGACTTGAGGATTTGTTTGGTTTCTTTCCTGAGCCAGGGGATTGTAGAGGTTCTAACCTTGATTTTGCACAATGGAGCGACAGTGTCTAGGTGTTGTAGAAATGTTTTGTTGAAATATGCTACAGCCTGGTCAAGTGGGAGGGTTTTTAGGGGGGGTCCAGTCACAGTTACAGAGTAAAGTGTTGAGGACCTCAGGAGAGAATGTTTTTGTGTTTCTAGTGGATATATAGTTAGTGGCTTTGCATATGCTTGTTATACTACGTATAAAGTATATTATGTTGTGGTCACTTAAGGTGTCTGGGAAACTACCTGTGTGAGGGTACAATGTGGGGTTGTTAGTTAGGACCCAGTCAAGGATGGATTCCCTTTTAGATTTTTTATCACATCTAGTTGGAATTTGGACTAGCTGCTGGTAGCCATGGAGATTTATTAGATTACCTGGTGGTTCTGATATACAGGTGAACCAATCTAGGTTGAAGTCCCCCAGAATAAGGGTTTCTTGTGAGTATGTGGAAGAACACCAGGATAAGAAGTCTTCAAGGCTAGCAGGTGTATTACCAGGTGGAATATAGATCACAATTGTGGTGATGACCTTTTTAGGGTGAAGTTGAAGTTGTGAGATACGTATGTCCGTATTATTGGGGGAGGCGTAAGAGTTCATATAAGTTAAGAATAAATATATATATATAAAATATATGAAAAATAATAACATATGGACTACATAAACATATTCAGGTACTAGATATTTATATTATTCTTTATAATATGTTGTATTGGTTGTATCTAAACGCTGGAATATGTAGTCCATATGTTATTATTATTTTTCATATATTTTATATTGTATCAATTAATTTTATATATATATTTATTCTTAACGTATATGAATTATGTACTTTTGAACAAGTTTTTCAAGTTTTTAGCATCAGAATTGAATAATATAGGAGATGATTTCATGTGAATTTATTTAAAGTGCTTGAGTGCATGTTTCTTTAAATAATTAATTAGTTTATTCAACCAATGTTCTGATTAAGAAGGGTATATATAGGAAGTGAACATATTGAAGTTTTTATCTGATGAAGTTCGAGTGTTACTCCTACAAAAAAGTTTTGTGGCATCAAGCAACGTTTATATTTCTCTTTGTGAAAACGTGTTGTGGCAGTTTTCTTTTACCATTAAATACTGGATTTTAATTGGTGGTTTTTGCCTTTTTGCTACTTGCATTACAGAAAATGTGTTGTGGCCGTTTTCTTAGAAAATATTTTACTGGCTACAGCTTTGTGGTTTCCTGCACACTACGACTGGCTTCTGCTTGATTTGTGTTCTTACCAGCCGTACTCCAAAAATAAATAAATATTGCATATAATACCTTCATACATTTGTAAATAATATGGTACTGAACAATTATTATTATATCTAGTGAACTTCTTATTCATAGATATAATTATAAGATAATTGATATTGTTAACTGTAAACTTTCTATCAAGAATAGTAGACACCAAAAAAAAAAAGAACTAATTTTTAAACTAATATATATGTACTGTTCTTGTCTATCTCTCCTGCTCCATGGAGTTTAAAACTCCTGGTTTGAATAGCAATCCTATTCAAACTACCACCTACCCACAAGTAAGTGTCTAGCATCACTCTACTTCTTCTAAAGTTATGATATATGATAGGTCTAACTTGTTTAACAAAAATTAAAAAGAGTTAGTATATGGTTCCCTATTATATGATCAAAGCTGCATTCTTTCGAATGCGTCTTGATCAAACTTGAAAGCACAAAACGGCAAAATACCGAAATGGCATATAAGCAAATTCTTTCCCTGGTAAAGAAATTGCTTGGCCGCCATCATTATTTTGCTATTTTCATTACTTAGTGTGATCTTGGAGTTGGTATATTTAAGTAGGGGGTGAGGGGCACAGCCCCCCACGTTGGGGGTGTGTGGGGCGAAGTCCCCCACTTTATGTAATGTTTTAAAGTTTTTTTTTTCTTTTTTGGAACAGTGATTTTTTTTTCCCTGGGAAAAAAATCACTGTTCTAAGTATTCAGGATTGTAAGCTTTCGCTTACATGGGGTCGATAAATCAGCGTTTGCTTTTTTAAGCATTCTCTGATTTAATATAGACCCTTAGTATATACATAATATTCAGATTATACTCATTTGCTTGCTATAAAACTTATAAACTATAAAATACAGCAGATCTTTCTGACTGTGTCACTATTTCTATATTTACAGTTCTATCTGCAGCAGCACTAATTGTCTTCTCTGTCCATCCAATGAGTTCCCTTCCTCCCTGTGCTTGATCCCTTTCCCATCCTTTCTGTACTCTTCATGTACTGATGCCTTGTTTTGGTCAGTTGCTAGGTCAATTGTTTAATTGACTATTTTATTTGGATAACTTATTGTATGTATCTTATGTTATGTGTTTTTTTCATTAATAATGATGCTTTATGGACAGTATCTACATAAAACTGAAGTTAAAGTTGTTCCACTCACTGCTGTTGTCCTGGCATTCTCTACTTTTATTCCCCACAACTCGCTTGTCATTCTATTGCACCTTCCCCTCCCCTGTCCTACTAATTTTGAGTCCTGCCATTATTTACATCTCTTATTACTGCCTCCCTTACCCATTTGACTTTGCTGCCTTCCAGAATTCTTTGTTCTGCGTCCTCCTCCTAACATCTTTTTTCTCCAGCATTTATACACAAGTTACACCCTCAATTTGGGTCTATATCAGAACATCAAAGTTTTAAAACTTTGAATGTTCTAATATCGACCCGTTTTAATCGAACCCTAAAAATAGCGAAGCTGCAGAACACTGAATTCTTTCCTAGGGAAAGAATTTGGTTGGCCGGTTCTGTGGCTTTGCTATTTTCAGCGCTGTGGTGGAGATTTACGGGTTGGGTTTAGGTAAGTGTAAGATTGTGTGTTTGTTAGGATTAGGGCACGGGTTAGGTGAGTTAGGGTTAGAGCACGGGTTAGGTGAGTTAGGGTTAGGGCGCGGGTTAGGTGAATTAGGTTTAGGGGTGGGTTAAGTGAGTTAGGGTTAGGGCGCGGGTTAGGTGAGTGTACGATAGTGATGGACCTTAGGGTTAGGGTTAAGGTAAGTGGATAGATAGTAGTGTATGTATAGTTTAGTGTAGGGTTAGTTGTAGGATTATAAGTGTATGTGTATGTACTGATGTTTTTTAGGTGTGCTTCTGTTGTGTGTATGTTTTTCTGAATAGCAAATTTTTTCCCAAGGAAAAAATTTGCTGTTCTGAATGTTCAATATTATGTGGTTTAGATATTTTAGGTTCAATGAAATAGCGTTCACTATTTTCATCTTTCGATAACGTGATATAAATGCCTCAATTTCCTCTACCTTCTCCCATAATTTCTTAATCTCTCATTATTCTGTCCTTCTATGTTACCTATATCCCGATGCCTTTGACTGGCCCTTCATATTTACTGTAAACCCAAACTCAACATAATTGAGCCACCTTTTCTTTCTCCCCTCTAGATTTTCACTTCTGCATCTCTCTCATACTCACTCTTTTTTGTTTATAGTCTATTTGTTAAATGCAGTTGTTATATGACCTTTTACACATTAGCATATTCTCTGTCAAATGTACCACTTGATGGGAGAGGATTTTCTTGTGATAATCTAAGCCATTGGGCTGATCCAGAAACCTCAGTAAAAAAGCAATGCTGAGCAATCCTTGTATATTTTTTGTAATTATACAGTTTAAAAATAACACATTTTAGTGCATATGGTTTTCAAAGAATTACTAATATGACAGAAACCTAGCTTATACCAAAATGAAGGCAAGGCAATCTATTTGTAGTAATATTTACGTAAAACATATTATTAGATGAGTTTTGCTACATTCTGATATTCCTCTCACCAGAGGCTGCTAAATAGACAGTAGATGATATTGACAAGCTTTGGGAGATGAATTTGCAGTTGAAGCCTGAATATAGTTTGCTGAATTGTTTGAATGTGTATGGTAACTTAAACCACTGAAAGACTTTGTTCATTTAGAATGCCATATCATTACCATAATTAAATGTTTGTTGCTGTTGGCATTCATACATTGAATATTTTAAATTCAAGTGGAATTTGAAGTATAATATTAATGGATCGTATTTTTATCTAATTCTCTCTTTCTATTCTGTCTTCATTTCTTTCTTTCAATACATCTAGATTTTGGATTTTTTCCCTTCACAAGTGTTGTGTTCTGATTTCTCCTCCTCTTCTTATGGCTTATGTATTATGCAATATCTCACAAGGTAATGGATTTCTTCAATATTCTCAAAATGGCAGATTATTGTGGCGCATACCAAACAGTATACTCTGACAGAAAGAAACCTGCAATGTTTCTCTAACAGTAATCATCAAAATAACAGTTAATCATGCATGACAAACCAAAGTCAGCACCTCAGGTCTAGGGGAAGCAGGTAGTAGATGTCACCAAGATGGTTTAATCAACATAAGACAGGAAGTATGGGCTTGGGGGGTACACAAATATTCTGTCTACCTTCAAAATCTTGCATGTTTGAGTCTTCAAATTCCTTATTTTTTATAAAAAGTCAAACCTCCATTATAGCTAATCAAGTTACAGATAAGCAATTCATACCCAACTACCTGTAAAAATAATACAAGAAAAGTAAGATTTGTTTTCATGGTTTTTCTAATTAACACAATAAACATAATTTGCTTTCTTGCCTTATTAATTCCATCAAAGTTAAAGTAAATGGAAGGAAAGTAAACTGAACTTTACAAATATGAAACAAAGCAGGTGTACACTCTCCAGCTACAAAGTAAGTTAATGCCAATCTAACTGTCTTCACATCTTTTTTCAGTGTCTAAGTAATGTACATGACAGCCTTTTCAGAATACCCTAATGCCAGGACAGAAAAGCTGGAATTATCTAAAAAGGCTTGCTATACTTCAGTCAGCATGTCACTTATCTTTGCTATTAATTTTAAGTTCAAAGAAATGCTCCTAGATGATGTCATTATCTGCTCAGCATATAATACTTCAAGGCCCTTTTCAAGGTTATTTTAAACTTAGAGATGAAGCAGTCACTGTCCAGCCCATTTCCTCTATGTTTCGTCTGAGAAGGGAAGTCCACTCCTTATAAACAGTGTCACTTTAAGGTAACATACATCTCAATAGAATATGTAACGTGAACAGAGGTCTAGTACACTTTAGATAATGTCTAGTTTAAAAGCCATACCATTTTGGATGATGTAAATGGCCCACAGATTACTTACGATAGTTTCTATGTGCTGAGGTTTTTCAGATCCTAAATGTTATAAGATGACTATTTATCTCACTGCACATACTCTCAAAAGTATTGATAGTAGGAGAGTGGGAGGATCTTTGTTGTTTTGGCATTAAATCCAGTAAGATCAGACAAAAACTTGCTATAATCAAGGTAGTTAGTGGAGTGGAAAGAAAGGTAGTGGTTGGATGGGTTGGGTGATATTAGAGTGGGAGTTGCAAGGGCATAGCCAGCATGTTTTTAGGTGCGCTTTTAGTAAAGTTTTGAAGTGGGTGCATGATGGTATGGAGGTAATTGTGGGTGGAAGTGAGTTCCATAATTTGGCTATGGTGCAAGAGAATAGTGCTTCACCAGCAGAGTTATTGGCTTTAGTGATCTGCAAGTGATTTTTGTTGCTGGCAAAGATTACCTTGAAAGTTTGGACCCAAGCCAACTTGAATTTGTAAAAGGTAGATCAAGCCTAGAAAACCTAGATGACTTTTTCAAAAAGGCTCAGTAAAGCCCTGGATGAGAGTCTGATAGGGCACACTGCTTACTTTGACCTTGATACAGCCTTTTACACTGTTCCACAAGTTGGTGTCATAGATATAAAGCATAGCCTATCCCATGTGTATTATGCAAGATGGCCAGCCGAGTCTCTGACAAAATCCATATTGTTAAGGGAGGATGCTCATTCTCTGGTGAAGGAGTATAACTAGTGGGGTTCCACAGGCCCTCTCCTGGCTCTGTGTTGTTTGGCATCTGCCACTACATAATTATCTTGACTAGCACTCATTCAGGTCTCAGTACTCAGAGTTGCTGATTTGCTCAAAGCTGTACTCATAATCAACAGTAAGACAGCAAAAAGTGTATTTTGCTGGAGTGCAAGTCCTCTGGCATTCTTCAATGTCGGGGCTCTGCCCCCTACACTGCTGATCTCTAAATGTAATTCCTCTGAGTTTGTACCAACTCAGAGAAAGTGCATTTACACACCAAGTCTATGTATTTAAGTCTCATGCACTCAAATGCACAGATAGGTCATTAACTGTGAGTATCTGAAATGTAAGCAGCTGGAATGAGACTGTGTGAAAGATGACTCCAGTATGTACATCCCTGATGAGAAAGTAGATGTCAAGGGACTAAGTTTTATGATGGCTACAAACTGGATGCAATTTTTAAAACACCTCAGGTGTTAGAGTGCTCTAGCATGGACAGGACAAAACCAATGTCCATATGTCAGTAACAGTTTCACCTTAAATGCCAAAAACCTTAGTATAAATACCCCACTGAAATAAATCACTCCTCATCTAACCATGTTACTGGTACTCCGCTTAAGACAGATACAGTTATCAAGGATTTGACTATCTTACCTGTTTATCTATATGTCTATATATCTGTCTATCTATCTGTCTCTTTGTTTTTGTTAACCAAGGTAGAGCACTGATCCCCATGCACCTTTTCCAGGATTAGCACAGAAGCACTGGCTGGTTAAGTGACTTGTTCAGAGTCACAAGGTAGGCAAACAGAGGCTGCGAAAATCAATCCCTAGATTACAGAAAGAATCTTGTTAGCTGTTCATAGCCTTAATCCTGGGAACTTACTATAAGACCCATGTGTATAACAAACTTTATTTTCATGACTATAGCTAGAAAGCCATTCTACCTTGCTCAGCTGAATTTTAGGGGTCAATATCAGCATTTCAAAAATGTAATAGTTCGAATCACAAAATATCGAACTGAAGTGATCGAACTATTAAATTTTCAAATGCCGATATAAAAAAAAAAAACCTAAAGGGTGTAGGAAGGGGCCCCCTGCTACTTAAATATACCAACTCCGAAACCACACTACATTGTAGTAAACGGAAATCTCCCCTTACGGAGATTTCCATTTACCCGTTTGATTTTCTGCACTTTAGGCATTCTCGCGTCGACTATATCATATTCAATATTGTCAACGTTCAAGATGCTGATAGGAACCCGAATTTTAGGGGTATCTTCTCTAACCATAGTCCCATGCAGTCTTAGTTCTTTCATATTATTCCCCATTACAGTTATGTTTGAATGGAATACCCCCATTTGTAACATATCTAGCAAAGTACTTTTAGTATCTTAAAAGTCCCAAATTGTTTCTGAGCAAGAAGACTTCTAGAATACACACTTAAGCTACCCTGAAAGACTATACTGCTCTATCCATCTTCTCTCTCTTGAACAGACTCCTGAAGTTTGATCTCTGTTTAGCCTTTCAAGCACTAAAATCTCCTTCCCTTTTCATCCTACTTCACCTTCTTTGTACTAATGGTCTGTCTAACATTAAAGCCAAAGCCCTCAAGCTGCACTGCAAGCTCAACAGCACCTGCTGGTAAGGCAGCTTTCTCATTGCCTTTTAAATAAACTGTTTCTACATGTCAAACAAAATGACACCCTACCTACTTTTAAAACTAGACTTGTTGATTACATGTTAAAATAATAATTCATGCATAAAGTATGTGAAAATGGTCTACTTACCATGGGTAACTAATGCATTGAGTACTAAGGGGTGGGGGCTTATCTACTTACCATGGGTAACTAATATATTCTGAGTACTAAGTTGTGTGATGGCTTATTTACTTACCATGAGTAACTAATATACTTTCAGTACTAAGGGTTGTGATGGCTTATCTACTTACCATGGGTAACTAATATACTTTCAGTACTAAAAGGTGTGCTGATGTATCTACTTACAATGGGTAACTCATATACTCTGATTACTAAGGGGTGATGGCTTATCTCCTAACCATGGGCGACTAATATACTCTGAGTACTAAAGGATGTGATGAGTTACTTACTTCCCAAGGGTAAGTAATATAATGTGATTACTAAAGGGCGTGATGGCTTATCTACACACCATTGGTACTTAATGTACTTTGAGTACTAAGGGGTGTGAACACTTATCTACTTACTGGTAACTAATATATTCTGAGTACTAAGCGGTGTGATGGCTTATCACTTACCATGGGTAACTAATATACTATGAGTACTATGGGGTGTGATGGCTTATCTCTTTACCATGGGTAACTAATACACTCTGATTACTTAGGGGTATGATGGCTTATCTACTTACTATGGGTAACTAATATACTCTGAGGACTAAGGGATGTTATGGCTTATCTACTTACCATGGATAACTAATACAGTCTGATTACTAAGGGTGTGATAGCATATCTACTTACGAGTAGCTAATACATTCTAATTACTAAGGGGTGTGATGGCTTATTTATTTACTATGGATAACTAATACACCCTGAGTACTAAGGGGTGTGATGGCTTATCTACTTACCATGTGTAACTAATACACTCTGATTACCAAGGGGTGTGATGGCTTATCTACTTACTATGTGTAACTAAGACACCCTGAGTACTAAAGAATGTGATGGTTTATCTACTTACCATGGGTAACTAATACATTCTGATTACTAAGGGGTGTGATGGCTTATCTACTTACTATAGGTAACGATTATATACTGAGTATTAGAGGGTTTAATCACTTATCTCCTTACCATGATAACTAATATACTGTGATCACTAAGGGGTGTGATGGTTTATCAGTTACTATGGGTAAATGACATACTCTGAGTACTATGGAGTGTGATGGTTTATCGACTTACTATGGGCAAGTAATAGATTCCAATTACTAAGGGGTGTGATGGCTTATTTATTTACTATGGGTAACTGATATATTCTGATTACTAAGGGCGGATGGCTTATCTACTTACCAGGGGTATCTAATACATTCTGATTACTAAGGGGTGTGATGGCTTATCTACCTACCATGGGTAACTAGTATACTCTGATTACTAAGAGATGTGATTGCTTATCTATTTACCATGGGTAAGTAATATACTCATTACTAAGAGGTGTGATGGTGTATCTCCTTACCATGGGTGACTAATATAATATGAGCACTAAGGGTTGTGATTAGTTATTTACTTCCCAAGGATAAGTAATATACTGTGATTGCTAAGGGGTGTGATGGCTTATCTACATACCATTGGTAATTAATGTATCCTGAGTACTAAGGGGTGTGATGGCTTATCACTTACCATTGGTAACTAATATACTATGAGTACTATGGGGTGTGATGGCTTATCTGTTTACCATGGGTAACTAATACACTCTGATTACTAAGAGGTGTGATGGCATATTTACTTACTGTGAGTAACTAATATACCCTGAGTACTAAGGAAAGTGATGGCTTATCTACTTACCATGGGTAACTAATACACTCTTATTACTAAGGGTGTGATGGCTTATCTACTTGCCATGGATAACTTACACAGTCTGATTACTAATGGTGTAATAGGATATCTACTTACTATGAGTAGCTAATACATTCTAATTACTAAGGGGTGTGATGGGTTATTTCCTTACTATGGGTAATTAATATACTCTCAGTACTAAGGGATGTAATGGCTAATCTATTTACTATGTATAACCAATACACCCTGAGTACTAACGGGTGTGATGGCTTATCTACTTATTATGGATAACTATTACACTTGGATTATTAAGGGGTGAGATGGCTTATCTACTTGGGCGGCCATGGTGGTGCAGCGGTTAGTGTTGTCGCCTCACAGCAAGAGATTCTCCTGTTCGATCCTCAGCTGTGGTGCCTTCTGTGAGGAGTCTGCATGTCCTCCCTGTGGTTGCGTGGGTTTTCTCTGGGTGCTCTGGTTTCCTCTCACATCCCAAAGACATACTGTAGGTGGATTGGACACTCTAAATTTGCCTTAGGCATGAGTGTGTGCATGTGTGTGCCTTCTGTGGAAGGCTGGGTGCTGGGCTGGCAACGTGACAATGTAAAACTCCACTGCCACTCATGAGCAGACAGGTGATCCACTGTGGCAACCCCTAACTGGGAAAAAGCCAGAAGAAGATGGCTTATCTTCTTACCATGCATAACTAATACATTCTGATTACTAAGGGGTTTGATCACTTATCTACTTACCATGATAACTAATATACTGTGATTATTAAGGGGTGTGATGGGTTATCAGTTACCATGGGTGAATAACACACTCTGAGTACTATGGGGTGTGATTGCTTATCTACTTACTATGGGTAACTAATGCACTCTGAGTATTAAGGGGTGTGTTGTCTTATCTACTTACCATGGGTGACTGATACACTCTGATTATGAAGGATATGATGGCTTATCTACTTATTATGGTAACTAATAGATTCTAATTGCTAACGGGTGTGATGGCTGATTGATTTGCTATGGGTAACTAATATACTGTAATTACTAAGGGTGGGATGGCTTATCTACTTACCTCAGGTAACTAATACACTCTGAGAACTAAGGGGTGTGATGGCTTATATACTTACTATGGGTAACTAATACATTCTGATTACTACGGGTGTGATAGCATATCTACTTACTATGAGTAGCTAATACATTGTAATTACTAAGGGGTCTGATTAGTTACTTACTTCCCAAGGATAAGTAATATACTGTGATTACTAAGGAGTCTGATGGCTTATCTATATACCATTGGTAATTAATGTACTTTGAGTACTAAAGGGTGTGATGGCTTATTACTTACCATGGGTAACTAATATACTCTGAGTACTATGGGGTGTGATGGCTTATCTACTTACCATGGGTAACTAATATACTTTTGGTACTAAAAGGTGTGATGGGTTATCTACTTACAATGGGTAACTCATATACTCTGATTACTAATGGGTGTGATGTGTTATCTACTTTCCAAGGGTAACTAATATACTCTGATTACTAAGGGATGTGAATTTTTATCTACTTACCGTGGGTAAGTAATATACTCTGAGTACTAACGGATGTGATTAGTTACTTACTTCCCAAGGTTAAGTAATATACTGTGATTACTAAGGGGTGTGATGGCTTATCTACACACCATTGGTAATTAATGTACTTTAAGTACTAAGGGGTGTGAACAATTATCTACTTACTATTGGCAACTAGTATACTCTGAGTATTAAGGGGTGTGATGGCTTATCACTTACCATGGGTAACTAATATACTCTGACTACTATGGGGTGTGATGGCTCTCACCCCAGTGCAGGAACAGATGGATCAATTATGTGCATGAATGGGATCCACTGGGCAGATCCTATAGACTTAAAAAGATTAAAAAAAAAGTATGTTCCCATCTGCCTTAAAAATAATCGTAAATTCATAAATAGGCCAATGTGGTGAAAATCACATATAATTAAGCTTTACAGGAAAAAGAAGAAATTTCAAGTTGCTTGTAACAGATTTCCCATGATTCCAATATAAAACAGATTTGAAGGTAATAAATAAAATACCCAAATTCACTCTCGGGAGTGGAAGGCAGGTATGAACCTAGTGTTACTTCCAGCTTTAAAGAGGAAGTTAGAAATGAATCTTATCACTTCACCAAGCTTATTTCTAATGGAATGTTCCAGTTTAATTCTGATGTTATTACTAATACCCTTGCAGACAAATTCAGTACTAATTGCACCCCAACCTAGCCAGATGTTTCTCCCACTACCAACCATCCTAGGTCTCATAAAATCACCTTGGACCAAGTTATACTCCCACTATCCAAAACCAAACAAACACGCTACATACCATCTCATACCATTCCCCAGCTTTCTACTATTAATGGTCAAACAATACTAAGCCAAGCCTTTCTTAAGCATCTTCAGTTTAAGTCTCTCTCCCCCCAGGTTATGTCCCTGAAACTGGAAAATGGCCTCGTGATACACTTTTTCAAAGGTAGCCCCAACAGAGACCAAAGGAACTATAGACATTAGTGTCACAAATATTATCTGGAAAGTTATGCAGTCCAGAATTTCTGAACTGATAAAGAATTTATTTATTTATTTACATTTGTTGACCAGGAGTGTCTGACTGGACGTAGGTCCATTTTCAGCGGAGGCCCGGGGAGAAAAGCTCCACAGTTTAAATAAACAGACAGTAGTTACATTGGATTACATAGTGATTAACAATTTAACATAGCAATTACTTACAACATATTTACAGATGAAGAACATAGTGCATCAGTAGACAACTAGAATTTTATCTGTGAAGTACATAACAGACATTAACAAATGTTGCAATAAGAAGTTCTTGCTGTATAATAAGTACTAGGTTATGAGCATCTGAGCTTGCTATAATCAAGGTAGTTAGTGGAGTGGAAAGAAAGGTAGTGGTTGGATGGGTTGGGTGATGTTAAGAGTGTGAGTTGCAAGGGCATAGCCAGCATGTTTTTAGGTGCGCTTTTAGTAAAGTTTTGAAGTGGGTGCATGATGGTATGGAGGTAATTGTGGGTGGAAGGGAGTTCCATAATTTGGCTATGGTGCAAGGGAATAGTGCTTCACCAGCAGAGTTATTGGCTTTAGTGATCTGCAAGTGATTTTTGTTGCTGGCAAAGATTACCTTGAAAGTTTGGACCCAAGCCAACTTGAATTTGAATCTAGAAAACCTAGATGACTTTTTCAAAAAGGCTCAGTAAAGCCCTGGATGAGAGTCTGATAGGGCACACTGCTTACTTTGACCTTGATACAGCCTTTTACACTGTTCCACAAGTTGGTGTCATAGATATAAAGCATAGCCTATCCCATGTGTATTATGCAAGATGGCCAGCCGAGTCTCTGACAAAATCCATACTGTTAAGGGAGGATGCTCATTCTCTGGTGAAGGAGTATAACTAGTGGGGTTTCACAGGCCCTCTCCTGGCTCTGTGTTGTTTGGCATCTGCCACTACATAATTATCTTGACTAGCACTCATTCAGGTCTCAGTACTCAGAGTTGCTGATTTGCTCAAAGCTGTACTCATAATCAACAGTAAGACAGCAAAAAGTGTATTTTGCTGGAGTGCAAGTCCTCTGGCATTCTTCAATGTCGGGGCTCTGCCCCCCTACACTGCTGATCTCTAAATGTAATTCCTCTGAGTTTGTACCAACTCAGAGAAAGTGCATTTACACACCAAGTCTATGTATTTAAGTCTCATGCACTCAAATGCACAGATAGGTCATTAGCTGTGAGTATCTGAAATGTAAGCAGCTGGAATGAGACTGTGTGAAAGATGACCCCAGTATGTACATCCCTGATGAGAAAGTAGATGTCAAGGGACTAAGTTTTATGATGTCTACAAACTGGATGCAATTTTTAAAACACCTCAGGTGTTAGAGTGCTCTAGCATGGACAGGACAGAACCAATGTCCATATGTCAGTAACAGTTTCACCTTAAATGCCAAAAAACTTAGTATAAATACCCCACTGAAATAAATCACTCCTCATCTAACCATGTTACTGGTACTCTGCTTAAGACAGATACAGTTATCAATGATTTGACTATCTTACCTGTTTATCTATATGTCTATATATCTGTCTATCTATTTGTCTCTTTATTT
Source organism: Protopterus annectens (assembly GCF_019279795.1). Classification (NCBI taxonomy): domain Eukaryota; kingdom Metazoa; phylum Chordata; order Ceratodontiformes; family Protopteridae; genus Protopterus; species Protopterus annectens. Next base: position 993,934,517 of record NC_056728.1, read on the forward strand.
TTGTTAACCAAGGTAGAGCACTGATCCCCATGCACCTTTTCCAGGATTAGCACAGAAGCACTGGCTGGTTAAGTGACTTGTTCAGAGTCACAAGGTAGGCAAATAGAGGCTGAGAAAATCAATCCCTGGATTACAGAAAGAATCTTGTTAGCAGTTCATAGCCTTAATCCTGGGCACTTAATATAAGACCCATGTGTATAACAAACTTTATTTTCATGACTATAGCTAGAAAGCCATTCTACCTTGCTCAGCTGAATTTTAGGGGTCTATATCAACATTTCAAAAATGTAATAGTTCGAATCACAAAATATCGAACTGAAGTGATCGAACTATTAAATTTTCAAATGCCGATATAAAAAAAAAAAAACCTAAAGGGTGTAGGAAGGGGTCCCCTGCTACTTAAATATACCAACTCCGAGACCACACTACATTGTAGTAAACAGAAATCTCCCCTTACGGAGATTTCCATTTACCCGTTTGATTTTCTGCACTTTCGGCATTCTCGCGTCAACTATATCATATTCAATATTGTCAACGTTTGAGATGCTGATAGGAACCCGTATTTTAGGGGTATCTTCTCTAACCATAGTCCCATGCAGTCTTAGTTCTTTCACATTATTCCCCATTACACTTATTTTTGAATGGAATGCCCCCATTTGGAACATATCTAGCAAAGTACTTTTAGTATCTATAAAAGTCCCAAATTGTTTCTGAGCAAGAAGACTTCTAGAATACACATTTAAGCTACCCTAAAAGACTATACTGCTCTAGCCATCTTCTCTCTCTTGAACAGACTCCTGAAGTTTGATCTCTGTTTAGCCTTTCAAGCACTAAAATCTCCTTCCCTTTTCATCCTACTTCACTTTTTTTGTACTAATGGTCTGTCTAACATTAAAGCCAAAGCCCTCAAGCTGCACTGCAAGCTCAACAGCACCTGCTGGTAAGGCAGCTTTCTCATTGCCTTTTAAATAAACTGTTTCTACGTGTCAAACAAAATGACACCCTACCTACTTTTAAAACTAGACTTGTTGATTACATGTTAAAATAATAATTCATGCATAAAGTATGTGAAAATGGTCTACTTACCATGGGTAACTAATGCATTGAGTACTAAGGGGTGGGGGCTTATCTACTTACCATGGGTAACTAATATATTCTGAGTACTAAGTTGTGTGATGGCTTATCTACTTACCATGGGTAACTAATATACTTTCAGTAATAAAAGGTGTGCTGATTTATCTACTTACAATGGGTAACTCATATACTCTGATTACTAAGGGGTGATGGCTTATCTCCTAACCATGGGCGACTAATATGCTCTGAGTACTAAAGGATGTGATGAGTTACTTACTTCCCAAGGGTAAGTAATATAATGTGATTACTAAAGGGTGTGATGGCTTATCTACACACCATTGGTACTTAATGTACTTTGAGTACTAAGGGGTGTGAACACTTATCTCCTTACTGGTAACTAATATACTCTGAGTACTAAGCGGTGTGATGGCTTATCACTTACCATGGGTAACTAACATACTATGAGTACTATGGGGTGTGATGGCTTATCTCTTTACCATGGGTAACTAATACACTCTGATTACTAAGGGGTATGATGGCTTATCTACTTACTATAGGTAACTAATATACTCTGAGGACTAAGGGATGTTATGGCTTATCTACTTACCATGGATAACTAATACAGTCTGATTACTAAGGGTGTGATAGCATATCTACTTACGAGTAGCTAATACATTCTAATGACTAAGGGGTGTGATGGCTTATTTATTGACTATGGATAACTAATACACCCTGAGTACTAAGGGGTGTGATGGCTTATCTACTTACCATGGGTAACTAATACACTCTGATTACTAAGGGGTGTGATGGCTTATCTACTTACTATGTGCAACTAAGACACCCTGAGTACTAAGGGATGTGATGGTTTATCTACTTACCATGGGTAACTAATACATTCTGATTACTAAGGGGTGTGATGGCTTATCTACTTACTATAGGTAACGATTATATACTGAGTATTAGGGGGTTTGATCACCTATCTCCTTACCATGATAACTAATATACTGTGATCACTATGGAGTGTGATGGTTTATCTACTTACTATGGGTAACTAATAGATTCCAATTGCTAAGGGGTGTGATGGATTATTTATTTACTATGGGTAACTGATATATTCTGATTACTAAGGGCGGATGGCTTATCTACTTACCAGGGGTATCTAATACATTCTGATTACTAAGGGGTGTGATGGCTTATCTACATACCATGGATAACTAGTATACTCTGATTACTAAGAGATGTGATTGCTTATCTATTTACCATGGGTAAGTAATATACTCATTACTAAGAGGTGTGATGGTGTATCTCCTTACCATGGGTGACTAATATAATATGAGCACTAAGGGGTGTGATTAGTTATTTACTTCCCAAGGATAAGTAATATACTGTGATTGCTAAGGGGTGTGATGGCTTATCTACATACCATTGGTAATTAATGTATCCTGAGTACTAAGGGGTGTGATGGCTTATCACTTACCATGGGTAACTAATATACTATGAGTACTAAGGGGTGTGATGGCTTATCTGTTTACCATGGGTAACTAATACACTCTGATTACTAAGAAGTGTGATGGCTTATTTACTTACTATAGGTAACTAATATACCCTGAGTACTAATGGATGTGATGGCTTATCTACTTACCATAGGTAACTAATACACTCTGATTACTAAGGGTGTGATGGCTTATCTACTTACTATGGGTAACTAATACACTCTGAGTACTAAGGGTTGTCATGGCTTATCTACTTGCCGTGGATAACTTGCACATTCTGATTACTAAGGGTGTGATAGGATATCTGCTTACTATGAGTAGCTAATACATTCTAATTACTAAGCGGTGTGATGGGTTATTTACTTACTATGGGTAACTAATATACTCTCAGTACTAACGGATGTGATGGTTAATCTACTTACTATGTATAAATAATGCACCCTCAGTACTAACGGGTGTGATGGCTTATCTACTTTCTATGGATAACTAATACACTTGGATTAATAAGGGATGAGATGGCTTATTTACTAGGGCAGCCATGGTGGTGCAGCGGTTAGTGTTGTTGCCTCACAGCAAGAGATTCTCCGGTATGATCCTCAGCTGGGTGCCTTCTGTGCGGAGTCTGCATGTCCTCCCTGTGGTTGCGAGGGTTTTCTCCAGGTGCGCTGGTTTCTTCCCACATCCCAAAGACATGCTGCAGGTGAATTGGACACTCTAAATTTGCCCTAGGCATTAGTATATGTGTGTGTGTGTGTGTGTGTGTGTGTGTGTGTGTGTGTGTGTGTGTGTGTGTGTGTGTGTGTGTGTGTGTGTGTGTGTGTGCCTTCTGTGGAAGGTTGGGTCCTGGGCTGGCAACTCAACACTGTAAAACTCCACTGCCAATCATGAGCGGACAGGTGATCCACTAAACAGGTGATTTGCCTTGAAATAGTTCTTGTCACTGGTTTTAATGGGATTATGGAGGGCGACCCCTAACCGGGAAAAAGCTGAAAGAAGAAGAAGATGGCTTATCTACTTACCATGGGTAACTAATATACTGTGATTATTAAGGGGTGTGATGGGTTATCAATTACCATGGGTGAATAACATACTCTGAGTACTATGGGGTGTGATTGCTTATCTACTTACTATGGGTAACTATTTCAGTCTGATTACTAAAGCATGTGATGTCTTATCTACTTACCATGGGTAACTAATACACTCTGATTACGGAGGATGTGGTGGCTTATCTACTTACTATGGTGACTAATAGATTATAATTACTAACAGGTGTGATGGCTTATTTATTTAATATGGGTAACTAATATACTCTGATAACTAAGGGTGGGATGGCTTATCTACTTACCTGGGGTAACTAATACACCCGGAGAACTAAGGGGTGTGATGGCTTATATACTTACAATGGGTAACTAATACATTCTGATTACTAAGGGTGTGATAGCATATCTGCTTACTATGAGTAACTAATACATTGTAATTACTAAGGGGTGTGATTAGTTACTTACTTCCCAAGGATAAGTAATATACTGTGATTACTAAGGAGTGTGATGGCTTATCTACATACAATTGGTAATTAATGTACTTTGAGTACTAAGGGGTGTGATGGCTTATCACTTATCATGGGTAACTAATATACTCTGAGTACTATGGGGTGTGATGGGGTGTGATGGCTTATCTACTTACCATGGGTAACTAATACACTCATTACTAAGGGGTCTGATAGCTTATTTACTTACTATAGGTAACTAATATACTCTGAGTACTAAAGGATGTGATTGCTTATCTACTTATCATGGGTAACTAATACACTCTGATTACTAAGAGTGTGATGGCTTATCTACTTACTATGGGTAACTAATACACTTTGAGTACTAAGGGGTGTGATGTCTTATTTACTTACCATGGATAACTAATACATTCTGATTACTAAGGGTGTGATAGCATATCTACTTACTATGAGTAGCTAATACATTCTAATTACTAAGGGGTGTGATGGCTTATTTATTTACTATGTGCAACTAATACACCCTGAGTACTAAGGAGTGTGAAGGCTTATTTACTTACCATGGGTAACTAATACACTCATATTACTAAGGGGTGTGATGACTTATCTACTTACCATGGGTAAGTAATATATTCTGAGTAGTAAGGGGGTTGATCACTTATCTACTTACCATGATAACTAAAATACTGTGATTACTAAGGGGTGTGATGGTTTTTCTACTTTCCATGGATAAGTAATATACTTTTGAGTACTAAGATGTGTGATGACTGGTCTGTTTACCATGGGTAATTAAAATACTTTGAGCACTACGGGGTGTGATAGCTTACCTACTTACCATGGGTAACTAATATTCTCTGAGTACTAAGGGGGTGTGACAGCTTATCTATGGACCTTGCTAACTAATATAGTCTGATTACTAAGTTGTGTGATGTTTTATCTACTTACCATGAGTAACTAATATACTCTGAATACTAACTGGTATGATAGATTATCTACTTACCATGGGTACTTAATATACTCTGAGTACTAAGGGGTGTAATGGTTTATCTACTTACCATAGGTGACTAATATACTCTGAGTATTAAGGGGTGTAATGGTTTATCTACTTACCATGGGTAAGTAATATATTCTGATTACTAGGGGGTGCAATGGCTTATCTTCTTGACAGCCCTTTGACTGTAGGCTTTGTATGAAACTATGGCCCTGTTAGAAAAGTGATCAATTTTAAAACTGTAATTCATAATGATAATAATAATATGAAGAAGAACAATAGTTAATAAACATCATGTCAGAGCCAAGAAAAGTCATGCAATACTAGGGACAGTGTGCTTGAAAGAAACAAAGATTTAAAGCTTGCCTTCCACAGGTTAAAGCAGCCAACATCTTGAAATCCCATACACTTACATGACAGAACACGGAGCTTCTGCACACTCTTCCGCAATGTCTTCTAGTACCTGAACTCTATATATGACTCATGTGAAATATATTTTTTGGTTTTGCCTTCCTTGCAGAACTGAAAACTGAAAATTACAGAGCTGGACAACAAACATCTAAACAACTATTAATAACATGCTGAGGTGGCATTTCTGTCAGACCTCTGCCTATAGTCTTTTCCCACAGATGTTTCCTGTGGAAGGCAAATGTGAAAGAGTAATGCTGTTATGCAGTTAGGCTTTGTTATACTGTCACACTAAAGACATACACTTAAAGCAAACTGCATTTATGACTTCTGTAATGGTGCCATTTTCTGTCCTCAAGTTTCATAGGCTTTTTTTTCCACAGAATCTGCCTTTAGTGTGTTTTTAAATTCATAGTGAATACACCTGGTATTTTTCTGTCTTCCCTGTCTCTCATACCTCCATGGTGTTTCCCTCCTAACATTTCCCCCATTTGATGGAATAAGTCAAATATTAATTTTATCAATATGTTCATTTACCTTATAGCCAGTCATGTCTGTGTAGAAACAAAAAATGACATCTGTAAGTTACTTGTCTGCAATTATTTTCAAGGCATTGTCTTCAATCTTTCCAAAGCTATGTCTTTCCTGTCACACTCCTCTTTTCTCAGTTCCACAAATATATTTCAGAGGTTGATTATTATCAGGATCTTTTTACTTGGCAGTGAAAACTACACCACAGTCAAGAAGATAAACAACTGTTATCACCCAACACAAATACAAAGCAATTTCATGCGTAGGTGTTGCTCTTTATTAGTAGTAAGTTTGACTGTTAGCACTGCTAAGGAAAATGGCTTGAACTCTCTACTTTCTGCGTGTTTTCAAGTCCACAAAACCACCCTAATATTACCTGTTTGAAAAATAACCTTACCACCAACTGTTATCTTGACATGTCACAGAAAATGCCACATGACAATTGCCACTAATTCTATCTAGGCAGCTTCACAGATAGTTCATTTTTCTCCTAGGCTAATGAAGTCATGTTTCTTATTATGATATATTAGCTTTGATCCTTAGGGCAGAAATAGTATGTTTATCACTATTCTATATCACAGCATCCAGAACATTAAAGAACAACTGAGCATAGTTTTGAAACACATTAAGCAGTTTTGATCTATTTTAAATGATCGAACAACTAATACATCAAGCCACACATGAAGATGAAAGGATTAAACACTTGAAATATCGAATGTTAACTTAGTCGAATCTGAACTCATTGAATTGCCATATTTGGCCAACATTGCAGACGTCATCATAAGCCAGTGAACAACAAAACTAACCGTTGAATTAAAACTTCCCATGCCACATATACATATATAATAAAAGTGCTACACAAAGCTCAATAGTGCATTGAACTCAACTTTTGCAATAAATAATACAGAGTCAAATTGCACAATTCAAATAGATTATTATACTAACTAATGGTGTACATTCTTCCAATGAATGCCTAGTTCATTTATTAGTTGGCCAGCAAATGCATTTTGATGAGTTCAGGTTCGATGAAGTTAATGTTCGATGTTTCAAGGGTTTATTCCTGTCGAGTTGATGATGTGGGGTTTGATGTAGTGGTCATTTGATCATTTAAAATAGATCCAGCAGTTTAATAATGTCCAGTTGGCATTATATGGGTGGTGGGATTAGGAAGAGGAGAAGGGCCTTTTCTCCATTCCATTTCTGCTAGGTGGGTGGCAGGATGATTGAATAACATTAATTATTCTTCTGCTGGAGAAATGAAAAGTTGGTGGGCTAGAAGGGTTCTAAAGTTGAAATACAGCATGATCAAAGATGGATACTGGGATGTAAGTAATTTCTTATTCATAGTGATTGCCACTAGAGACAAATAACCAGACATGGAGTTAGGATGAAAACCTGCCATTAACAATAGTGCAGTCACATCTCAGTCACAGAATGACAGCAAAGGTTGAAGTGGTAATTTAAAAGTGGTATGATCAGAGAGTAGTGACAAATCTGTGGAGGAGTATTTTTATGATTAGCAAATTCAGAAAATAACCAAAACTGAGTAGAAGCAGAGGGTCTTATTTTCATAAGCAGCATGTTTGAAGGCTGACATCAACTGGAGAGAAATAGGACAATGATTTGTACACTGTACAATACTTATCGGACAGGTCTTATAGCATTAAAAGTAGTATAGGCTACACTGTGACCTCTGACACCACTGTATTATATTCCACAATCCCTAAAGGGAATTTAAATAATTCTGATTACAGCTAGTAAAAAAAAAAAAAAAAAAACACTTGAAATTATATATGAAGTCTTATTTGTCTTCTGATGTCCTACTTCCTGACGCTGGTTTTGTGTATGTGTTGGGGAAGCTAAATTTCAGGCAAATGGCCAGCCCATGTATAGCAAAAATATAAGGTTCATAATAGTACTAAGGAACTCTGGTTTGCATGTTCTAAAATCATGTTTGGTTTTGATTTTACATTTATAGACAGTAGCAATTTAAATCCAACACAGCCCAAACATCAAAAGTTAAGTAAATATACTAAATTATATATAAAACAGTTCATTTATTTAGAGGCTGGCAAGGCTTATAGTTGCATTTATAACTTATGTTACATACAGTAAGACCACAAGCCCTACAATTTCCTTGCTAGATAGTGACTGAGCAGACAAAACAACATCTTGACTGACTGACCAATGCAGGGCACAGATGACAAGCAGCAGGTTGCGGTTGCAATGTTTTTCTTAGTACACTATCTGTAGAGATACTAAAATGCCACATTGCACCTGCTGATGTTTAATTTAGAATACCAAAATCCAGCTGTAGATACAAAGCTATGAATCCTTCCTCCCTGCTATATCTGAATTCTGATTTATCCATTCAGTTTTTGGCCTGTTTTTTGTTATTGTATAACTACAATCTACAGTTTGAATTATGCTCTACAGTAAAAGAGCAGAAGACTTTGATTTCTGTTTTGGACATCACATCATTCTAATGAAAATATGTTATTAGATTTCTAGATAAACAAAAACATAGGCATTCAGTCATTTTCCTTGCTAATGCCACATACTGGACTCTGATAATATCATCATCTTTACATTTCTCTAGTTCCTGAAAAATCACCACCGTCATAATTTTCTAAGCCACTTATCCTGGTGAAGGTTATGATGCAAGCAAGCTAAGCAGGGTATGCCAGACTTCCATATGACATGCAAGAGCCTCTAAATAATCTGGTATGATCCCTCTTTATTTTCAGGCAACCTGAGTGGTACACTTACATTCCCTAAGTCTTGCATCTCTCCTGGGCCTTGTCTACAGGTTACACCTGGTATACTTCCCTTTGGAAGAACCCAAGAAACATCTTCTCAAGGTGCCTAAATCACCTCAACTGCCTGCTCATAACACATGTGAGCAGTAGATGCAGTGCAAAGTAGCAACAATTTATCATCTCCTGATTGTTTCATAGAGAGTGAACCCCACTAGTCTGCAAAGAAGCCTCAGTTCTGCCACTAGTATCTGCAATGTGAGGATTTTTGGCCACTACCCAAAGCTTATGGCCATATGCGAGCATGTGGATGCTGACTGGTTTGTAAATTGTGATCTTCGTGACCTTTATTCTACAGTTCACTTTATGCTTCTTCAACATAGCTCAGTGCAATACTTGCAGTACTGCTGATTTTTAAGGGAGCTTTAAAGTCTTCATAGCATTTTCATTTCTTTATTCATTCAATTTACTTTTATCTAAGTTTTATCTCTGGTTTGTTTGTAGTTTATGTATATATGCTCTTGATTCATTTATATCTGTTACTGTTTTATGTTAGTCTGCTAAATATCTGCTAAATATTTTAACATGACAACAGTTACAGTTACTGAATCTGTTTACTACATTAGATCTGTTTTGCTTACATTACGTCGATTTGTCCTACCCCAGCTGCCTTTACCTTTTTTCATCTTTGTAAGCATTTGTATATTTACAGACACTATGGTACCTGACATGAACATACCTCTTTGGACACTCCTATACTGGGCATTCCTATACTGGGGTGGTAGGCAGGATTCTACTTCCCTGTGATGAATCACCAATACCCATGCCTCCTAACATTACCAAGGTCCCATTTTACCAACAGCCAGGGCCATATAATGGTAAAATGGGGCACTAGGCAGGGTAATTGACTAGTTGCTCTCACCCCCAGCCAAACCAATATCCCATTATTTGTCTGTCTCTCCTCAGTTACCATACAATGTTAAAACCTCAGCACACATACTATTTATTTTCTTTTTTTTTACTTTGACAACAGAGATTTGGATTTAATTTAAAACACTAACAGATATTTGTTAAACAAAATGTATAAATACATACCAGTATTTCAAGCACAGGCATTAACACCATTCTAACCTGTCAATATACCAAAACAATTGTCCCATAATAAGTGCTCAAGCTGTTTGTAAAAATATCTAAGTCAGTGCATGTTTTAATGTAATTTGGTAGTCTGCCCATAAATCAGCTGCTCTCTCAGAGAATCAATGAGTACACTTCTCATTCCTATAGTGTCTTCTATATAGGATGCCTGATGATTCTCTAGCACTTTTTGATAGCTGTCTTTAAATGCCCTATATAACTGCATAAAATCTCCTCTTAAATATCTATCTGGGACACTGTAAATGTTCAGATATTTTAGTCTTTTATAATAAGTTAAAAGTTCACATCCATGGATATCCTTGGTATATTTTTGCTGTACTCTTTCTAGTTTACTTGTGTTTGTTTTCTTATAAGGTTTCCATGTTTTTATTCCATACTTAAGTTTGGGTCTAATGTAACTAACAAACAATACCTTCATCATTTCTGATTTCCTAGACTTTGTAAATCTTTTTGTGCAACCCATAGTTTTATAACTACCATTAATTGATTGGTTAATATAATTAATCTGGATCTACCCATATACCCAGGTCCGTAAATGAATCTACAGTTTCAATCACTGTGTGCTATATTAAATATTCACTTTTCAATATATGTCTCCCAAATCTCATATGTTTAATTTTTGATGTATTTATCAGAACTTTATTCTCCTGTGCCCAAATGGTCAATTTAGTGAAGTTCTTTTGCAGACATGCCTTATCTGTAACATGTAATCAGTTTACCCAATTTTAAGTCATCTGCATACAGACTGTAGAACACCTCAGATGAAAAAGATAGATCTAAAAGATACAATCTAAACAAGTAGGGGCATAGGACACAGCCCTGTGGAACACCTTAACTGTAACCTAGAATTTCACCTATCCAGTTGCTGTATACTTCCCATCTCCTATTTGTAAGCCATGCAGCTATCCATCCTATCAAGAGTGCATCAGTACCTAGTTGTTCTAATTTATTGATCAGTGTTTTGTGTATAACCCATTCAAATGCTGAAGTTAAATATGTATAAATTACATCACAGTGCAATTTTTCAGTCATAGCTGTTACTATATTTTTATAGAACATCTTGGTACAGCTGGTAATATATCTGTTTTCAACATCTGCATGTTGATATATGATTTCAAGTCCCAACCTTTCCACTTGTGACAATAACTTACCCAATATTACATTCTTCATTATTTTTCCACAACATGAAAGCAGACTTAATGGTTTGTAGGACTCTGGGTTTTGTCTTACTTACTCCTTTTTTCCTTAAAGATATGTTTAATAAGTGCAGTTGTAAGGAATCTCCCCATATTAATGTGACCTAGTAGATAATAGATATTATATTACTGTAAGTTCTTGCTCAAGTGTCCTCAGGTCATTATTACTACTTCTGTCTCTTCCTTGTATTTTGCTTAGATCCAGTTTGCATAGTTCTTTTTCGATATAATCTAATTTGATTTTAGTATCTGAGCTTATCTGGATGTCACTAGGGCAACTTGTTATGCCCCTTTGTGGAGCCAAACTGTTTTGCATAAGATTTTGTAAATATATCTATAATCTTTTGTGTCTGTGAATAAATTTTAGAATCTGCACACAGTTTATAAATTTGTATGCCTTTACTCCTTCCACATCATATGTATCTATAAAATGGTTTGATAATATGTTCAATATCTTTATAGAAATTTTCTTCAAATTTTTCTTGATCTGGTTTCACACTATGCTTAATTTGCTTGTCCAGCTTGTTTATTTCAATCTTCAAAGTTGTAGTTTGACCTCTTTTTCATTTCTTATATTTTTTTTCCCAGCTTAATCAATTATATCATTCTTATAGAAAATATCCTCCTGACATTGTGTGCCTAGATCAGTTCTCTTACAAAAATATTTACATTCTTTCTGCAATTTTTCCACTGAATACATCACCGCAATTACTTTTAAAACATGTAATAATCACAGGTCTCATAACTATATTTAATCCCTATCGTAATACCTCCACTGATATTTTGTTAGAATGTCTATTACCATAGAAATATTCATACCTTGTGTGATGCCCCTACACTGGCCCAGTAATCAAGAAGCCTCAAGCCGCACCACTAGCACCAGTGAGGGAAGTGCACATTGGGAGGATGACAAGTACACACACAGTAAAGTACAATTTCCCTTAAGAGCATACAGAGATCACAGTCAGTCTGGGGCTGGTTTCTCCCTCTTTCTCCAGATCCCCAGTAAGACTCCCCACTGGCACAGCTCTAGAGTTAAGATCTCAGCTGAGTGGCCAAGCTAAGACCCCCAGCACCCTCTCTGTCCAACCAGTACTTCATGTCCCTGCCCAAGTAGCTGACACACACACACTTTGAGATTTGACTTATATAGAAACCCACAAACACTCCTGGGGAAGGCTGGCACAGGTTCACCAGCCATGCTCCCCTCTCTGCCCAGTTTATAAGGTAGTCATCACTGCCACCAGTCAGCTCTTATCAACTGCTTTATGGCCTTTACCAAGGGTGACCAGTTCTATTGTGTACTATTACTATTATCCAAATGGTAAGTGTGACCAAGGCCAAGGCTATTTAGGAGTGGTTCCCTAACCACTACCCTCCTATATATTTAGGAAGTAGTTCAAAGTATTTTAGCATTGCATATTGTTTCAATTATTCAACTAAGTGAATGACTATGTTATTTGTAATGTTCACATTTTTTATATTTATATTTATAGGTATGTCATTGTTGCTATGTGATTAACATTTTAGGAATGTACTTGATAGTATTATTTAATATGTGTTACAGCTTAATCAATTAAATAATTGTTAATTGATTAATTGAAGATGGATCAACTTATAAAAGCAGTTTTGTTTTTAGGCACTTTACTCTGAAAATGCCCATGGAATGATGGGTGAAAGTGCTTAGTATGTCTTTGATGTAATACATGGCTGGTATATCTTTTGGCAGTGTCGTGGAATTTTTTTCTTATTAGTTGTTGATTTTGGCTGTGGAAGTATTTAGGAGTGGCCTGTACAGTGTCACCAGATGCATATGCAAGTACTCTTAGAGCTTAAATATCTCTAAACACACCAGTCACAATTAAATGGTTTAAATATATTAGTAATAAATAATAAAAGAACAAGACAATACCAAATAACTCAACACAGTGACTACAGAGTTCATAATCACAGGAAATATTTTAAAACAACATTGCAGGACAGTCTCACATAAATACAGAAAACATCTAAACTAATCTTTATTATATTCCTAACTATATTTAACAGAGATTACTGTACTCTGGTTACTTGCTATTAGCAAGGCAAGTGCTGATGAGAGGATGTTTCCAGGTCCAAAGACAAATACAACATGCACAGTCTCTGAGAGAGAGAGAGAGATGCATATGCAAGTACTCTTAGAGCTTAAATATCTCTAAACACACCAGTCACA